>NC_084591.1:6221993-6401993 GCF_033807715.1 Cololabis saira
TTTCTTTTTCTTTTTTCTTTCTTTCTTTCTTTCTGGCTCATTTCTTTCTTTCTTTCTTTCTTTTTTCTTTCTTTCTGGCTCATTTCTTTCTTTCTTTCTTTCTTTCTTTCTTTCTTTCTTCTTTCTTTCTGGCTCATTTCTTTCTTCTTTCTTTCTGGCTCATTTCTTTCTTCTTCTTTCTTTCTTTCTTTCTTTCTTCTTTCTTTCTGGCTCATTTCTTTCTTTCTTTCTTTCTTTCTTTCTTTCTTTCTTTCTTTCTTTCTGGCTCATATCCTTCCTTCCTTCCTTCCTTCCTTCCTTCCTTCCTTCCATAAATCAGCTTTACACAAAAACATCATCAACGGGAATTTATCGTTTTTACCGTGAGATACAAATTCTTACCGTGGGGAATTGTTTTTGACGGTTTATCGTGAACGGTAAAATATCACCCATTCCTACATCAGTGTAATCAACAGTTGCATTAAACATTCATGGAGGCAGTCCTGTCCTGTTCTTGGACTTAATTAGTACCTCATTAACGGTTTTCTTAACACTAATGATGCCATTTATTCTTCTTTTCTCTAAATACGTCTCGTCTAAGCTATGAAGCAGCCCAAGCAGAAGAGATCTGGTGGCCGTTAGCCGTTAGCCGTTGGGTTTTCTGCAGCTCGACGTTTAAAAACCTCCGTCTTCCCCGTGCTGGCCCTGCCTCCGCTTCTTGCTGACTCCTCATCATCTGGCCGGCAGAAAGCTCCTTATCTGCCTACTCCATTTCCTGTGTGAGCCCGGGCCCCTGCTAGGGTACCGGACGCCCTCGTTACATCCACAGCCTGAGGGGGGTGGGGGGGTTAGTGTGTGTGGATGGATGTGTGTGGGTCTGTGTGCAGCAGCGCCGCTCTCCTGGGACTGCACTGGTCGACTCCAACTTCATTCTGAATGCAGCTGTTAAAAGTATTTCCACTAGACTTTGGAGGAAGGAGGGGTTTATGAGTGTGTGTGTATCATGTGCTGCAGAGAAAGTGTGTGTGTGTGTGTGCATTGAGTCTACTCCCAGGAAGCAGCGGAGGGAGAGAGAGTGGGGAATAGGGAGATAGTGACGTTATTGACTTCCTGTTTTGGTATTGACTCGTGCCAAATGGGCCTCGGTGTGGCCAAGCCAAGCCATTTGACCATAGCTGTCCCACATTTGTAAATGGATTAGCGTGGCATCTGTAATCAAATCGACTGTGGAGAGACGATGTCAAGGGCGGCCATGAATACGTTAAACATACATTGATAAAGAAGTACATTAGTCTCGTCCGCGGGATCAAAGTGCGGTTGTGACACAGCATTTCCCCCAGCACGGCCTTCCCCGGGCGCTGTGTGGAATTTGTCTTGGATCAGATGTTGCGCCAGTCATCGTGGTAATTATAGGATTGGAAATGCAGCGTTAAAGCTGAGTCAATAACTATCAGCCAGTTCTTGTAACTGAGGATCATGATTGTTGGAAGTATGAGCCTGCCAGTAAATCAGGATGGAGAACATCGGGCATGCTATACATGCTGCAGTCTTCACTCTTACAGCACCACAAAGGAGTTGTGTGCTGTTTTTTCATGTTAAAATATCGGTCTCAGTTTAATTTAAAGTAGGGCTGGGCGATATATCGAGATTTTAATATATATCGATATATTTTCAAACGCGATATGGTACGAGACAATATCGTTTATATCGATTTTAAATTTTTTTTTTTTTTTTTTTTTTTTTTTTTTTGATTTTGATATAGCTTATTTGGTGACAAATTGACTTGAATGTTTTATTTGAGATTTGCACAAATGTTTTGTTATTTCCACAACTGTCAACCTCAGTGGAAAAGTCTGCCTGTTACTGTCTGCATTGTATTAATTGCACAGTGTATTTTAATTTAATTGTTATGCAGGAAAGGGATATTTCTTTTATTTTATTCAAGAAGCATTTTTATTCTCTATATGCAGGCAGTTTATTTATTTTACCTCTGTTAATAAAGGAACCTGTGTGACATTTGGCACGAGGCTTTGTATTAAAACTGACTGTTTTTTTAAGGGTTTGCCTCAGAAAAAAAATGAAGCTAACAGAGATGCTAACAGAGATGCTATGCTATAATGCTTTGGGGGAAACCCCAATTATGGCACAGAAAAAATATCGAGATATATATCGAGTATCGCCATTCAGCTAGAAAATATCGAGATATGACTTTTGGTCCATATCGCCCAGCCCTAATTTAAAGGAATATTTGCTTACTTTTAGGAAGTATCATCTACCTCTCACGGTCTCCCTTCCCTATTATCAGCAAAAGCCAGTCAAAGTTAGGCCTGTGTTGAAAAAATCGATTTTCTGATTCTAAATCGATTCTCATATTCCTAAAAATTGATTTGTATGTCTAAAGATCGATTTTTTTTTTCTCTCATCATTACATTTTTGCCTGGTGAACTTTAATCCCAGTAGTTTTGAAAACTCCTGAACTCAATTAACTCTTCTTTAGAGAAAATGCTGGACATTTCAGCTTACATTTCTAAATGTTATATTAGTTCAATTAAGTTCATATTATCTATATTTACTATAGCTTGTTTGGTTTCTCTGTTATCGGACACGGTTTGTCATGAATTACTTGAAAAATGCCGGGTGCTTCATGTCCAGCTGTGTGTCTGGTGACAGAATAAATTAGATAAGCTAAAATAATTAGTTTACTGCTTGAGCTGTTGCAATTTCTTTCTTTTTTTGCACTTTAAAGGGATATTGAAATGCCTATTTGAGTTATTTATTTCTTAGTTATTTCACAATAATTATTGTGAAATTATTATTTCAATATCCAGGCAACACTAACCCAAATCAATTATCGTAACTTTGGACCTGCATCCTGTTTGTTTCTCTCTGTTAAAGCCACTATTGCCACTTTTGCACTAGTATCGGTTGAGCCCGGCTCCGCTCGGCGCGGTACGGCACGGTTCCACCCGTGTGTTTTCGCATTGCCAGGGGAGAAGCGGGCAGGTTTGGGTGAAGCTGCTGTGACGTACTCGATTGCGCAACCGCTTTGTTCATGTCGCGCTGATGAGAAATCAGCTGGAGCCGGGAGCGGCTGAGAGTAAAACAGCCCGTCTACATCCCTTTTTAAATTTTTTCTCCTCAGCCACCAGGTTTATGAACATCTGCACCTCAGAGTTGGATCACCAAACAGACGTTTTGCGCTTTATAATAAAATCGCTGCGAGCCGCGAGTCGCCTCGCTCTGACTCCCGCTTCCTGATTCAAACGTCTGACGGCCCCGCCCCCCGACCAATCAGAGGCGCGGAGGGTGGTGACGGCCCCGCCCCCCGACCAATCGGTGGCGAGGAGGGTGGTGACGTCAGAAATAGTCCCTTCTCAGCCCGCAAAGAACCTGGCTGAAATGGTTACAGAAAAAAGTATCGACTTGGAGCGGCTTTACCCGTCTCAGCCCTAGTGCGAAAGCGCAAAATGGGGCCATAGCGGGTAGAACCGGGGAGAAGTGAGACTAATGCAAAAGCGCCATATGTCACACATCAACCATAAAACTCAATAAAAAGTAATGATAGAAGGGTAAATGAGAGAGTGAAAGGGACTTAAACTTGACACCTGCAGGGGAACCACTGAGGTCAAATCATAAAAGTTTCTGTGTGACCCTCTAACTCTATGGGTGTGTTTCCCACTTCAGAGGTAGTTTATTTCGGGACCGGATTGTTGATGCACGTGTCCATTTCAGGCTGGTTTGAACTAGGGCTGGGGATCGGTTCAAATGTCAAGAATCGATCCGATTCTTAAGATTCAGAATCGATTATCAAGATTTGATTTGATTCGATTCGATTCAATTCCGATATTGATTTGGGTTAGTGTTATTAAAACTGTTTTTTTAAGCTGCTGCATGAATTATATGACTGTAGTTATGCAAAATATTACTACTAGTATTATATTGAGATTCAACAGCAAGTATTGCAGCTAATGATGCTGTAAGGACCAATCAGCTCCCAGAATGCTGATAGAACTGCTTTCAGAAACATTGTGGGTCAGAATTACCAAACAGATCCAGGGAGGAAACAGAGACGGATGAAATCGGTTTTATTTTTTCCCACATTCCATTTTTATTTGTTCAATTTTCGGTCTATTTTGGTTTAAAATTTTTGAGCATTTGGTTTTTAGCATTTTTTGCAAATGTAGCCCCAAGAAAGTATATAAAGTAATGAAATATAGACAATTTATGCAATTATAACCTAACACTTTAATATTATTATCGTGTCCAACAAAACATTCCTTTTTTGGGGATAAACAAAAAAATAACCAAAAGTTGTAATGATGAAAAAAAAAAAACATAAATAAATAAAGTAAAAAAAATTTATAAAAAATCCATCTTTAGACATATGAATGGATTTTTAGGAATTAATATGAGAATCGATTTAGAATTGGGAAATCGATTTTTTCAACACAGGCCTACCACCTGTACTATCACCTGGTGGAAAACAGAGTAGAGTCTAGCCTAGCCGAGTCGGTACCGGCAGGAAGACCTTTCAGGGGTTCCTGCCTGCAGTTTTACCCCGAATGACACGACTGGAACTGTAATGAAGAAGACTTGGACAGGAAGTGCATCATTCATACACAAAGTTTGGCCTT
Source organism: Cololabis saira (assembly GCF_033807715.1). Lineage (NCBI taxonomy): Eukaryota > Metazoa > Chordata > Actinopteri > Beloniformes > Belonidae > Cololabis > Cololabis saira. Next base: position 6,226,607 of record NC_084591.1, read on the forward strand.
GTGCACTTGGTAGTTAATACTTGGCAAGTTCAGCTCAGGACAACATAGGGCAGGGCGATATATCGAGATTTTAATATATATCGATATTTTTAAACGTGATATGGTACGAGACAATATCGTTTATATCGATTTAAATTTTTTTTTTTTTTATGATTTTGATATAGCTTATTTTGTGACAAATTGACTTGAATGTTTTATTTGAGATTTTCACAAATGTTTTGTTATTTGCACAACTGTCAACCTCAGTGGAAAAGTCTGCCTGTTACTGTCTACATTGTATTAATTGCACAGTGTATTTTAATTTAATTGTTATGCAGGAAAGGGATATTTGTTTTATTTTATTCAAGAAGCATTTTTATTCTATATATGCAGGCAGTTTATTTTTATTTCATTTGTTTTATACATTTTGATATTGTGCAGACCTCTGTTAATAAAGGAACCTGTGTGACATTTGGCACGAGGCTTTGTATTAAAACTGACTTTTTTTTTAAGGGTTTGCCTCAGAAAAGATGAAGCTAACAGAGATGCTATGCTATAATGCTTTGGGGGAAACCCCAATTATGGCACAGAAAAAATATCGATATATATCGAGTATCGCCATTCAGCTAGAAAATATCGAGATATGACTTTTGGTCCATATCGCCCAGCCCTAGGACAACATACTCCTGAGGATGGGAGGATGCACTTTAGCTTTTTTTTATTTTTGCCTTGGGAAACACATGAAGGTATTTCCAGGTATCTGGATTTGGCTAGATGTGGACGCTGCTGATGACTCCGTACACGGACAAACGTTTGTTACATTTTCTGTGCGTTCCCAGAGCCGGTATCTCAGGCCTAATCTAGTTTGTTGGTACCAGCGTCCCCCGGGCAGATGTGCCACCGTTGCCTTCCCGTTAACGTTCTTCCTCCCCACGGCCGCGCCCTGCTCTGTGGACGGAATCCAAATGAAGATTCACAGACGCCAATTTTCCTTCACCAGGCTGCTTTTGAAGAACTGGCATCATATGAATACAATTATGATGAATTGGATTATAAAGAGATTATAACAAATTGGATTCAATTGAACCTCTATTGAACTTGTCTGCTTTCTCTGAAATGACTTTTCTAGGGAATTGGAGCTGTATAAATAACCTGAAACAAAGAAGGTGCATTTTATTAATTAGATTTTTGCACTCAAAACAACAATTTATCTCTGAACTTAAACATTGAGATTATACAAAACTGCTGTAATGGCACTTATCTTTGAAAGACATAACGAAGTGTATACTTGTCCTAGAGGATATAATTAAATCTGAATGCAGGTTCACCTTCTCTTTTTTGACTTTTTTAGCAGAAATTTAACATTTGCTGTATTTGTACTTCCTTTTGGGTTTTGAGTAGAAATAGACCTGCTTGCAGACTCAGACCTCCTCAGTCAGTCCGTTTTTTTGTTTTTTTTTTCACACTAGCAACTCGTGCAGTGGAGAAGAGATGCATGATGGGATGAAAAGCTCACTGTTCTGAAGACAATTGTGACACAACGTTTGACAGCCTATGAGGGCAACACCCATGAAAATGAATTAAGCTTTAGGCAAGTAAGAATATTCGGAAGACATTCTGTCCCATTGCGACATTATAGAATCATCTTAGTGGAAGAAGTTCTGTAACATATACAACTGGTGTGTTACACCATAAGTAGTTGCGAACTAGGGATGGGTGGTATGGACTAAAAAAATTAGAGATGCACCGATCAGGATTTTGAGGGCCGATCACCGATCTCGAAAACCAGAATCGACCGATCCCGATTTTGCCGATCACAGGGTGAAATCCTTAAATTCGTCAATATTGTTGTCTCATGTACACGACACTGACATTGTATTATTAGGTATAAAAATTAGGAGAGATTAGGTGTAAACTCGGCTTACAAAGAGTAAGTTTAGTAGCTTCAGCTTTCCTGTGGTAATAATTATGTACATGTGACCAACACAGAAACAGCAGACATGTCACTCTCTAAAAGTTGATACAAGTTGCAAACTATAAACCTTAGTTTTCCTGTGGAAAGAGGAATTCAATCTTAAAATAAAAAAATAATTATGAATTATTAAGCTTTGTGAAAGCTTTAGCGGTAGCATCCGCCGCGTGTGAGGAAACTCTTGTGAGTGAAGCAAAACTCTTCACACTAAAGCTCGTGAAGCGACTGACACAATTGTCGTCCTGCATGAGGCTTTGGACTGTTTATAGTTTGGTAAAACTCCGACAGGATTTCATCAGTGAAATATTTACGAGGCGGCAGCGTGCACCGCGGATCCAAGCTGGAAACGTGTTTTACATGTTACACTGGATTTACAACCCGTCTGAAACCTGATTTATTATCTGGAAAAAAAAAACAATAAAGTAAAATCAATGTTCAAATTTTGAATATCGATATTGAATCTGCCGGCAAAGTATCGCGATATTTTTGCCATATAGATATTTCTGCCCACCCTAGCTCTGACTGAGCTACTCCGAGAGGTGGATTTTCTCCTTCTTGAGTCTGTGGTGGATTTGCTTGGGTGCTTAGTGTCGCTGCCGTGCTGCATCAGCCGACATCTACCAAGCTTCAGCTGGTGGACAGTAGGGGTGTGACGATACACTAATCTGACGATACGGTACGATACACGATATTGAGGTCATGATAACGATACGATATTATAGCAGTATTTTTTTAACAAACTTGAATGAGGAACATTTGACTGGAAAACATTTTCTTTTATTTGAAAGACACAAAATACAAAACAATGCTGTGGGTTTGCCCTATTGTTACAGTTTGTAATGCTTTATAACTGTTTAAGTTTTAAAGAGAAAGCCAGGCCAACCATTTTCCACAAACTGAACTAAAAGTAAATGTCAGGTTTGCATTATGCATCTTCAGTTTCATACAAGTACAAATATTTAGCCACAAACTGAATAGTTTCTCTCATGTATGACTTGATTTTTTTCTTTTCCAGAAATGTAACAACTAAAATTAAATAAATATATAAAAGTAAATAAATACATACAATTTGACATCATAAAAAAGATTGATTCATGCTCACCTTAAGCCACCGTAAGAGGAGATTTATTTTTGTTAAGAAGGTTATTTTGGTAATTCAGGGTTCATTATTTTATAAATATATTCTGATGTAAATCAGGGACTATAATGACACTAGTCAGTTTATCTGTAGTGATTAGTCTGTTTTAGATTGGGCGGAGTGATACAGCACTAGGTGCTGTGTTGATGTTCTAAAATCCTACACTGTTGAGGGACATTAAAGTACACTGGAGCTCAGCAGAAGTTTCCCCGTGTTTATCCTACTCACGACCCCAAAAAGGTTTAATTTAATAAGGTAAGGCTTAACTCTACACCAGACTTACATGAGTAAAAGTTCAGAGCTCAAAACGGGACTAGTTTCTTCTGAGCTGAGGAAGATTTTGGTCCGCGGGTCGAGGTGTGGTCGGATGCGCGTTACTAGTCAACACAATAGATTAATATTAATAACCCAATATCACGATACACTTTGTCACCTCCACGACACGTATCGTGACGTTTTTGTATCTCGAAATTTCGTGGCACGATATATTGTTACACCCCTAGTGGACAGTCACTCAGAAACCACTGTGTAGGATATTTAGATAAACCCAGGAATTAATTTCCCCTCCAGTGGTAAGTGATCAAGGTCCTGAGGCATTGAAGCACGCCACAGTCATGATGACCATACTTCACCACAGGGATAATGTTTTGATGCCGGGGAAACGTGCTTAGGCCTGTGTTGAAAAAATCGATTTCCCAATTCTAAATCGATTCTAAATCTAAATCGATCATATTAATTCCTAAAAATTGATTCATATGTCTAAAGATCGATTTTTTTTTTATTTTTTATTTTTTTTTAATTTGGGGGGGGGGGGGTCGGGGTTCTTTTTTTTTCTTTTATTTATTTATGTATTTTTTTCATCATTACATTACAACTTTTGTTTATTTTTTTGTTTATCCCCCAAAAAGGAATGTTTTGTTGGACACGAGAATAACTGGTGCCATTTTTTGCCTTTAAATATGTTTAAAGGTATGAAAACATTAAAGTGTAAGGTTATAATTGCATAAATTGTCTATATTTCATTACTTTATATACTGTCTTGGGGTTATATTTGCAAAAAATGCTAAAAACCAAATGCTCAAAAATTAAAAACCAAAATAGACCGAAAATGGAACAAATAAAAACGGAATATGGGAAAAAATAAAAGCGATTTCCTCCGTCTCTGTTTCCTCCCTGGATCTGTTTGGTAATTCTGACCCACATGATGTTTCTGTTTCAGTTCTATCAGCATTCTGGGAGCTGATTGGTCCTTACAGCATCATTAGCTGCAATACTTGCTGTTGAATCTCAATATAATACTAGTAGTAATATTTAGCATAACTACAGTCATATAATTCATGCAACAGCTCAAAATACTGTTTTAATAACACTAACCCAAATCAATATCGGAATCGGATCAAATCTTGATAATCGATTCTGAATCTGAATTGAATCGATTCTTGACATTTGAATCGATCCCCAGCCCTAAACGTGCTCTTTTTGCACCATGCGAAGCGCCGAGTATTCTTCTCAAAGAATCCAGCTCCTGTTCCATCAGTGAACTAAACGTTTTTCGCGGTAGCACTGCAGACTGTCAGGTTGCTCTTTCGTGGACTTCAGAGTGCAACGTTGCTTGTTTTGGAGAGCGACGGCTTCCTCTGTGGTGCTTTATCGTGAACACGCTGCCCGTCCAGTCATTTGGGTTTGGTAGACTCACGAACACAGTTTCTTTCCAGTTCAACATCTTCCAGCCTTTAAACATCGCTGGAGGGCTCGTGTCTGACTACGTGGGGGTTCCTGGTCGGGCCTTTGAAGTCCTTGTGGCTTCAAGGATGAGTAACTCCAGAACTAAACTGTTTCTATGAATATACAGTTACTCTAGCCATGAAACCTCAATGCCTAAGCAATTTGAAATGACGTCGTCCCCTTTTCCAGCCTTATGCAGAGCCTGATCATATGTCTCCAATAGTTCACTTCAGTAAAACCTTTTTTTTTAAGTTTAAACCGCAATCTTAAAACGTGTGAGTGCCTTTTATCAATCAAAGTAGCTCCAAATCAAAGGTTCAAAGTCATTTCATTGGATTCCAGCAAACTGCTGACTCCCATTAGCGTTCATTAAAGTCATTAGTCTATGGGTTCACTTACTTTTTTCCCTCCAGCATAGAAAATGTTCAATGGCTGTGTTCAATAAAGAGAAATTGTAACTGTTTGCGTGCTATCAGTTTAAGGACGTTGCGTTTTATTTATTCTTATGAGTTGGATGAAATCAGATTTGATGTCAAATTAAGGAAGAAAACCAGTTATTTCCAAGCGGTTGATGTGTTAATATATTGATCTTTTATATCGTTTTCTTCTTTGGCTGACTCCTCAAGTACTTTTCAATAAAAAACTGTAGGGCTGAAACGATTCCTCGAGTAATTCGATTACAAAAAATGATCGAGGAATTTTCTCTGCCTCGAGGAATCGTTTAATTTCACCAGCTCAAAGCAGTGTATTTCGGCCGGACTACATTTAATGCGGCACAACACGCTGACGCCACGCACGTAAAGGAAGAAGAAAGAGTTGGATATGTTTGGTTTTAGTAACATGCCATGCTCAGGAGGGAGACACATGTAGCTCAGTGCTTAACTTTTATTTTCAATCCACGCTATATTCTTCTGGTCCGTTCTCCTATATGTTCCCCCTCTAACCCGGTACATACAAAGGTTCCTCTAAACATCTGTTCCCGCTACAGTTTTAACTAAAAGAAAAGGCAGAAAATGTCATAAAAAATAAAAACGTAATAAAGCTAACTGGGTAGTTTTCAGTTTTATCTCTGTAGTCATTCATAGATAAAACAAGCAGCACTGGTGTCTAATGTGCTCCAATACAGCAGGAATCAGAGTTTTATTTTTAACACTCCCAAAACTCAATCTTATACTTTAACTTAAAACGTAACTAGAACTTAAAATTAGCTTGACACAAATGAAAGTTCAATTGAAACACGTGGGAAAAACACCTAACCTTTTAAGTTATGTCTGATATCAGGTGTAATGGCATTTTTAGGTTAGAAATAAGAACATTTCTTGGTAAGATCCTTAGTTTTTTGAGTGAATCAGTGAATTTGGTCGACTGGTGTAAGTTCAGGGTTTTAAATGCACAGCCATGAACCTACTGTATTATATAATTTAGTCTTAGTGATGTCAATTAACATGTAACACCTTATGTATATTTATAATTGCTCTTTAACTAAACAAAAATATGTTTTATCCGATTACTCGATTAATCGATGGAATTTTCAGTAGAATACTGGATTACTAATATATTCGATAGCTGCAGCCCTAGAAAACTGACATTTGCATATTTCCCCTTGGATGCATGGAGAAGGGATGTTTTCACTTGCAGCATCTTAATAAATGAAGCATGATGAGCTGTTTTGGTGTAAACGAGGAAGCAGTCATGATGTTCTAAGCAGAAGAACTCCCGGCTGCAGCGTTTGGTTTCTCTGCATCTGCTGGAGTTGGAGCTTTGCTTTGCTTCATCTGTTTATTCTCAACAATGCAGGTCACAATCCAATCGATAGGTTATTGGCAGTGATCGTTGTGAAGGATGGGCATTGTCAAACGGAATTATGTAACGTCAGCTGTCTGTCGGAAAGACGGAAAGTTCTACTTTAAAATGCCTCACTTGGCACTCACTTGTGACCAGATTGAAACCTCTCAGGCTATTAACATTCATGTCAGACTCTGAGATGGAACTGAATGTTTTGTTTTTTTCTTCCATAAAACGAATAAGCAAGATGTTCAAGAAAAAAGAAAAAAAAAATCTATCTTCTAGCTTTCCGAGCTGGAGCAAGACGGGCAAATATTTATGCATCCTGCAGGAGTTGGAGAAGTCACTCCTCCACAGTGAGTTTCCACTGCTGGTGTCCCGGTGTGCTTGTGTGAAAACAAACTGGTTCATCCTCAGATTCCACTCTGGCGGATATGGCTTAGTGCAGAAAAACCAAACAAGAATGGCTTCTACAGGAACAGAGGGTCAATGCTTGGAGTTGGCAGGCTGTCCTTAAAAGGCTAAAAGGGAGAGAGAGAGCAGCTGTCAGACCGCAGAAAGTTTGGAAACGTGTGTGTACTTGACAGCGATCTGACAGGAAACCGTCTCCGGCCTCCACCAGAAGTATAAAGCTGGATGTTGCAGCCATGAATAAGAGGCAGCCCGTGTTAAAAGGAGCATGTGGATACCTGTTAAGGCAGACTTTTAAGGCGGTATATGTTTTTCTTGTGACAAAATGTTGGCTAGAATTTGCTCTAAATCTGGATAAGGTCATTGTGTGTCAACAAAATAATCTCAGCCTAAGAGTCAATCAAATAACTTTCAAGGATTTTACCTCAATACTGTAAATAGGACTGGGCGATATGGACCAGTCATATCTCTATATTTTCTAGCTGAATGGCGATACTCGATATATCTCGATATTTTTTCTGTGACATAATTGGGGTTTCCCCCAAAGCATTATAGCATAGCATCTCTGTTAGCATCTCTGTTAGCTTCATTTTTTTCTGAAGCAAACCCTTAAAAAAAACAGTCAGTTTTAATACAAAGCCTCGTGCCAAATGTCACACAGGTTCCTTTATTAACAGAGGTCTGCACAATATCAAAATGTATAAAACAAATGAAATAAAAATAAACTGCCTGCATATATAGAATAAAAATGCTTCTTGAATAAAATAAAACAAATATCCCTTTTTTCTGCATAAAAATTAAATTCAAATACACTGTGCAATTAATACTAGTGATGCACTGAAATGAAAATTTGTGGCCGAAACCGAAACTAATAATAATAAACACTTGGCCGAATACCGAATAATACCGAACATGGTTCTTCAGCAGTTTTTCATTTATTTTGCCAATTTTTTCACCATCAAATAAATCAAATAAATTTGATTTAGGCATGCTTTTCAAAGAAAAAAATATTTTACAAAATTACAAGGTAGAAAATATTTATTGAACATAAAAAAGTGAAACATTTTTAATTTCCCAGCATTATGTTGTTTTGGTTCCACCTCCTGGTGAATGTTAGGTCAAATTCTTATGGGGTTAGTTTTTGGTTGGCCAACGATTTATGTAGTGCGCAACGTTACGGGACGGAGCGGCCAGTCTATTTCCTTATTTTACAACGCTGTTATTAATTGTTCGGTTTTTTTCCCCACTTATTCCACCGAACACCGAAAGTGTTTTTTTTGCCATTTTCAGCCGAACAATTTCGGTTACCGAACAATCGGTGCATCACTAATTAATACAATGTAGACAGTAACAGGCAGACTTTTCCACTGAGGTTGACAGTTAAAACATTTCTCCAAATCTCAAATAAAACATTCAAGTCAATTTGTCACAAAATAAGCTATAAAAAAATGATTAAAAAAAAAAAAAATCTCGATATAAACGATATTGTCTCGTACCATACCGCGTTTGAAAATATATCGATATATATTAAAATCTCGATATATCGCCCAGCCCTACGGTATATGTTTTTCTTGTGACCAAATGTTGGCTAGAATTTGCTGTAAATCTGGATAAGGTCGTTGTGTGTCAACAAATAATCTCAGCCTAAGAGTCAATCAAATAACTTTCAAGGATTTTACCTCAATACCGTAAATATTAGGGCTGGGGATTGATTCAAATGTCAAGAATCAATTCGATTCCGATTCTTAAGATTCAAAATCGATTATCAAGATTTGATTCGATCCGATTCGATTCCGATATTGATTTGGGTTAGTGTTATTAAAACAGTTTTTTGAGCTGTTGCATGAATTATATGACTGTAGTTCTGCAACATATTACTACTAGTATTATATTGAGATTAAACAGCAAGTATTGCAGCTAATGATGCTGTAAGGACCAATCAGCTCCCAGAATGCTGATAGAACTGCTTTCAGAAACATCGTGGGGCAGAATTATCAATTTATCCCATTTCCCATTGATGAGAATTTGGTTTTTAGCATTTTATACAAATGTAACCCCAAGACAGTATATAAAGCAAAGAAATATAGACAATTTATGCAATTATAACTGAAAACTTTAATGTTTTCATACTTTTAAACATATCTAAAAGACAAAAACATGGCACTAGTTATTCTCGTGTCCAACAAAACAATCCTGTTTTGGGAATAAACAAAAAAATACCAAAAGTTGTAATGATGGGAAAAAAAAAAAAAAAAAAAAAATTTAAATCGATCTTTAGACATATGAATCGATTTTTAGGAATTAATATGAGAATCGATTTAGAGTTCGAAAATCGACCTTTTCAACACACCCCTATAAATATCCTTAGTGATAATGTGAAGAATCAAGTGTATGAGACTGAAATGGAGTTCAGGTTGTGCAGTTTCTCACAGACTTACAGCCACATTTCCCCGGTATTAGCCGGCCTCGGCCCCGTCAGGTGCAGTCGTCCCTCATGCCTTGCATGCTAAAGGCGTCTGAGCAGAACAAGAAGCTACAGGTTCCTCGTGTCTCTGAAAGCACTGGCTTTTCCTGAGCAGAGACAGTGGCATCCTGTCTCTCGGCCCAGCGCTCGTCAGTGATCTTTTTGTGTTCCTAAAGAGCCGCGGATTCCCAGAACTTGACTTCCTGCCGCCCGTGCATGCCCCACCACCGCTGCTGTGTGTGACCACAGAAGCGGAACCCCGTGTTTAAAGTGTGAGCTTTCATTGCCTCCTCTGCAGCCTGCCGAGGATTCACACAGACTGGCTGGCTGGCCTCCTCTCTGGGTGCTCGGGGTGGGAGGCTGCGCGGGGGGAGCGTATAATTGAGAAGAGCTGCAGGAAGCCCCTGAAAGACTGCTGGCTAAATGCACAGGTTATTTGCAAGATGGATGGGTGTTCTTTATGGTAAACACATTATGTAAATTACAGGCGGAACATATTTCACTTGGTACGTTTTGCTGGAAGCAGTCATGTGCAAAAGTTAGGAACTCCCTTTTTAAATCGCAAGACCTTTTTTTTTTTTTAGTGCAATAAAGAGAGGGAAACATATGGGCAACACCAAGTACCCACATGCTTAGTCACTTGTAGATCCATCCCAACAGTAAAGAGTGGAATGAATCATTTCCTGCATAACTTTATCAGCCTCTCGCGTGGTTGACGGAGGATTTATGGCCTCGGGTCATGGTTCTGTTGCAGGGCCGGGGTGACTGATCAGTAAGACTCGCCCCTAAATGTAGATAAGCCAATGGCTGTTGAGGACTGAACTGTCTGTCAAGAAAACTTCCCACGTAAAAACTCTAGGTATTTTAACAGGATGGCCAATGGAGTTTATTTTAAACCATTTACAAACCATATATATATATATATATATATATATATATATATATATATATATAATGTATGTGTGTGTATATATATATATATATGTATATATATATATGTGTGTGTGTGTATGTATGTGTGTGTGTGTGTGTGTATATATATATATATATATATATATATATATATATATATATATACCGTATTTTCTGGACTATAAGCCTCTACTTTTTTCATAGGTTTTCAACCATGCAGTTTATACAAAGGTTATTCTATTCTGTGGATTTTTCTTCCACCGCTCGGGGCGCTTTAACCGGAATTAGAATCAAAACTACCGTAAGACAAAGTAAATGCAAAGAAGAATACGCTACTTCTTCTTCAGCAGATAGAAGTAGGTAGAAGCAGATTTCAAACGGATAAATAGATAAATAAATACTGGTTATTTTCTCTTGGTTCTGTCCCGTTTTAATCAGCAAAGTTGCTGTTAGGAAAGGATCTATTTAGGTACAAACATGTACATCATTTACAGTTCAAAATCATTCTGTACATGTAGTAAATATCTAATCTAACAACATAAATATCTGCGGCTTGCATATCTTTTTTTTTTTTTTAAATAGAGCGGGTGCGGCTTATATACAGGTGCGGCTTATAGTCGAGAAGATATGATATATATATATATATATATATATATATATATATATATATATATATATATATATATATATATATATATATATATATATATATATCGATATCGTAGTGTCCTTGGGCAAGACACCTTACCCACTTTGCCCCGTATGAATGTGTATGAATGTTGGTGGTGGTCGGAGGGGCCGTTTGGCATCATATGGCAGCCACGCTTCTGTCAGTCTGCCCCAGGGCAGCTGTGGCTACAAATGTAGCTACCACCACCAGAGAGAATGTGTATGAATGAATAATAATCTCTGTAAAGCTGTGGGTGCCTTGAAGGGCGCTATATAAATCCAAGTCATTATTATTATTATTATCATTATTATTATAAACCACACAGATTGTCAGAGCTAGTAACTAAAGCCTGATTTTAAGGTTCTGCGTTAAACCAACGCAGAGCCTACGCCGTTGCCGTGACGCCGTCGTGAACCCTGTGGACTAAATTATACTTTGTTTAGCTTCTGGCTTTTCCGGTCACAGTGAATCAAAGATATAAGGACAACTATTGTGCAAAAAAACCAAAACCACACACCAACAAACACACACATGAAGAAAAGAGCACTGAAAGTTCACTACTGCTTCACGAACCGGAACCGGAAATGCGTTGCTACCGAGCAAACCAATCACAGCCCTCTCGGTCTGCGTTGGGTCTGTGTCGCCGCGACGCGTAGTTACAGTTTTTGGGAGGTGCAGGTCAGGCTACGGCGTAGGCTACGGAGAGACTCCCGCGTAGCCGCGTACCCTACGGCGTAGGCTCTGCGTTGATTTAAAGCAGAACCATAATTCAGCCTTATTTATTTAATTATTTTATTTATTTATTTTATTAAGGGGGAGAGGGGCGGGGCTTTAGCTGCCTGACCGATTCCTTTGCATTTAATCGTGGAATACTCTGCTACAAGGAGAAGTGCATGATTTAAACCATGGGTGTCAAACTCATTTTGCTTGGCGGGCCGGATTTGACCAATTTTCTTCTCGCGGGCCGCACGCTCAAAATAACAAAAACGGTGCGAAATGTTTTTTCTAATTCTTTTTTTTACTATTGTTATCTCATCCAATATCAGTTTAGTTAATTTTAAAGGAAATATGCACTTTGTTTACACTCTAATTATGTAAAATGTATTTCTTCAGGATCTTTTCTTGAAATTTCTCTTTTTTTTTCAAATTATGTAAGATACTTTTAACACTTTTAACAAGTATGTTTTTTTTTATATTTCGCTTTTTTATAGGAAATTTAATTAAAAGCTAAATCTTTCTTATTACATCCGAGAGTGTTTCTTTGTGATTTAGAGATTTTTCCAGTAAAATTAGGTGTATTTATTTTTAAAAATTGGCGCGGATATTTACGCCAGTGTGCCGAAAAAGTCAGCACTTCTTTTTTAACTGTTTTACTTTGTCACTATCCTCGTATTCAAAACTAAAATTATCTGAATAAATATCTTCTATCATCTTTTTTAGCAGTGATATTTTTCCTGCTAAAATATATAATAGTAGTCAGTTAATAAAAATAAACGACCGTCTACAAAGAAATAAAATCGGCAAATGCATTCTAGAAAACTAAAAAAATGTCAAACTGCTCTCTTTGTGGAATAACGATGGATTTGTAGGAGAAATATATTATCGGATATGCTGCGATTCATGGCAATTATTTATGCCTTCCTTTCTAGTAAATTAACATTTCGTTTTTTTGCGATGGAAACTTCTCGCGGACCGCATGAAAATTTCTGTATGTCCACGGGCCGCACATTTGACACCCCTGATTTAAACAAAAGATTTGACTGTGCACAGGTTCAATGCAACCCCAGATCACCACCCCTCCACCGCCGTGCTCTTAATGAATCAAATCCGTCTTTTTCATTTGGCAGACGTCTGTGAACCACTGTGTGGATTTCTATTTCAGTACCCGGCACACACACACCTCGGCTCTACCGCCGAGGTGTGTGTGTGTGTGTAGCCCTGTCATTATTGCAGCTTCACGTCCATCTTCCTCCTGTAATTACAGGCCACACATTAGATTTCATGTGTGTCAGAAGAGTCTCGTACGCTCCGTTCGTCCTCGCCTGTTCCTCAGGCCGGCGGCAACATCAGCAGCCGATGTCTCACCAGCCCATAAAACCGTGGCACATACTGTAGCCTTTGCGCCCACAGATAGCACTTCCTCTGAGGATGTATCAATTTTAAAGTCCAGTTTCACTTCCTGCCTGCTTTGACCCTGCGGGTATGGGAAAGCAACGTTTTGTGACATCTGTGTCGGTTTCAGGCTACCAGGCAGTTTCTGGAGGAAATCAACAAGTGGACCAGTCAGCACGGCGTGTCGCCGCTGTCCCGGGAGCTGGCCGTCAAGTTCCTCATGGCCCGCAAGTTTGACGTCCTCCGCGCCATCGAGCTGTTCCACAGTTACAGGGTAAGCGGACCGGGACGGGACGGGACGGGGGGGGGGGGGCGCACGTTCCTGCACCAGCTCACACAACCTAGAAACACAGGTACAAACAGCTTCCCCGCTGCGTCAGGTTTACTGTTGGATTTGGACCCCCGAGTTTTTAATTTGAGCTTTTTAATAAAGTTTTGCAGAACTCAAGATTATTTTTTTTTTAATAGTTTCAGTAAAAGAAACCAGATTTCTGTTGTCTTTCTTCAAGTTGAGACCATTTCCTAAGGCCCTGGTTGAAAGACAGAGATGCAGTACCACAGCTCCCTTCTCAACATGTCTGAGGGCCAATCCCAATCCCCCCCCTACTTTCTACCACTCCACCCTCAAAATGAAGCCACAGGTGTAGGGTCCTTGTATTCTTCCCTAGGGATTGGGACACCACTTGCTACGTCACTGTGTGGTTTACGTTCGGGTACGTAAGCGACTGCGTAGTTACGTTTGCACAAACGTCACACCATATCAGGAAGCCCAGAGCTAAAATATGCCACTTTATTAAATTTTAATATTTTTTCGTTAAGATCCCCAACCTGGCCTCATTTTATCCAAATAACGCCTGTTAAGAAATTTGCTCCGATGTTTTCGGGGATGAGAAAAGCCGCCGGCGATTTATTATTCCGCGTTAAATTGACGCAGAGCCTACGGCGTAGGGTAAACCGTACGGTGCGTGTCGCCGCGTAACCTACGCCGTAGGCTCTACGTTGGTGTAACGCAGAACCATAAATCAGCCTTTATTCTGGCGAGGTTTGAAGATACAACGCAACATCGAGCAAGCGAGTGATTATGTACATTCACTGAGTGAATATCATGAAAGTAAAATATATATTTCTCACTAGAAATGTAATCAAAACGCATTTTTATGCAGAAACTAACTCAAAATATTGATTTTATTCACTAAAAATGAAAAATGTCCACCATGTTTTTTTGTTTGATTCAGTCTGCAAATGATGACGTAAAGCATTCTGGGAAATTTTCTCAGGCCCTCGGTCGCGAAGTCAGCATCTGAGATCCCTCACTCCGAAGAGCTACATTCATACACACTACCCCTCGTTATCCCCACTACCCCTACATGCAAAGAGGAATTGGGACACCACTACCCTCATGGGAACGCGCAAAATTTAGGTGTAGGGATGAAAAGTAGGACTAGGGGGGGATTGGGACTGTGGTAGTGGATGAGGGCTAGTGGTAGAAAGTAGGATGAACATTGGGATTGGCCCTTAATGGGTGGAGTCAGCACGGTGGGCATCTTTTGAAAGCGGTGCTCCACGTTTTGTGACTTCCTCTAAAAAAAAAGACCGGGGAGCCTCTCATGGCATACGGGTCTGTGATGTGACGTTTCTCTCCAAATCTGACCAAACGGCATGTTTTCAGACTCTGGCTCCTGAGAAGTGACAGGATGGTGCTCCACTCTACAGTTTACATTTTTATTATACCCAAGTATGTGCTCTCAAACATGGAAGTAAATATTTGACCGCAATTTGTCCTCTAATGTAAAATTTGACAAAATCATTTAAGAATGTGTGAGATTATTTAAAGTACCTTCACCTGTCACCTCCTTCAGATACCTCTTTGAAATGTACATTAAAATATTCCCCTGTCAGCAATATTTAGTTTAGTTTCCCTGGATAAGGAAAGAGGACATGTGCTTGTACGTACGTGGCTGACGGGGCAGCATCATTTACTGATCGGGGGTCGTCTTCTATCGTATCCTTCCAAGTTGGAGCGTCCGTCAGGTCCAGACCAGGATCAGGAGTTCTGCACCAGAAAAGGGGAATAACAGATATTATGGAAGGAGATGTGATGAACAGCTTTTGTGCTCCTGTAAGTGGCCGTTACTGCTAGTGATGCACACGAAATTGTTCGGCTGAAAATGGCAAAAAAAACCACTTTCGGATTTCGGGGGAATAAGTGGGAAAAAAACCGAACAATTAATAACGGCGTTGTAATATAAGGAAATAGACTGGCCGCTCCGTAACTGTTGCGCACCACAAACATAAATCGTTGGCCAACCAAAAACTAACCCCATAAGAATTTTACCTAACATTCACCAGGAGGTGGAACCAAAACAACATAATGCTGGGAAATTAAAACATGTTCAGTTTTTTTTATGTTCAATAAATATTTTCTTCCGTGTAATTTTGTAAAAGATTTTTTTCTTTGAAAAGCATGCTTGAAT
The DNA here is from genome assembly GCF_033807715.1 of Cololabis saira. Classification (NCBI taxonomy): domain Eukaryota; kingdom Metazoa; phylum Chordata; class Actinopteri; order Beloniformes; family Belonidae; genus Cololabis; species Cololabis saira. The sequence goes on from NC_084591.1 coordinate 6,242,249, forward strand.
CAAATTTATTTGATTTATGCAATGGTGAAAAAATTGGCAAAATAAATGAAAAACTGCGAAGAACCATGTTCGGTATTGTTCGGTATTCGGCCAAGTGTGTATTATTATTATTATTATTATTAGTTTCGGTTTCGGCCCAAAATTTTCATTTCGGTGCATCACTAGTTACTGCCACTTGTGTCCGTGGTCAGCTTTAAAACGCCAACTTACCGCCACTTTCGCTCTAGTTAGGCCACCATGTGGGTCTGGATCTGATCTGAAGAGGAATATGGAAACATCTCTCTAGTGATTAGTGACAGTTTAAAGTGAAAACCAGTCGTCAGGCACCATGAACGTACAAGCATCCCATTGTTAGGGGAAGGGAATCATTAGATCTGCCTGTATCCTACTAGCAGATGTGTTAGCAGATGTGTTAGCAGATGTGTTAGCAGTGCCGCTACAGGAAGTGCAAACAGGTGTTTTTTCTGAAACCGGACTGCTTCTGTTTTTTACCTTAAACTAAAGGGGGGTGGTGACGCTGGCAGGGATGTGTTTACCATGCTAACCAGAACCTCGCGTTGCACCAGTCTGCAAGAGGAACACGAGGTAGAAAACTTCACTTAGGAATATTTTGGAGGAATCATTTCCGATGAGTTTGTTTTTCTTGCTTGTGGCACTAAATCTGCCTTTGTTTGTTGTTGTTAGCTGGTTAACTGTGACGCATCTTCCAGAAGAGGGCAGGAAGGGAAGAAAACATCTGGAGTTGAGCGTATTTAGGTGTCTCACATCATTCAAAGCAGATAAGAGGTTTGGAAGCACACAGGAACTTTTACATGAAAAGTGTCTCTGGGGCGTCGCCAGGCAGGTGGTCAATAATCAGATGCTTTAAAAAAACCTCCGTCCGGATATGCAAACACAGTTTTAGCCTCTGAGACGACCTCGACCTTGATCGCCGAATCTGTCATAACACGAGGTTATGAAATTAGACAAAGGAGGAACATGAAGTTTCACATGTCAAACAACATGAACTGAAAACAAGCGAGTGTCGTATTCTTGCCTGCATGGAGTCAAATAGATAAGAGCTGTGTCCGGAATGTGGACGTACAGTGGGGCAAAAAAGTAGTTAGTCAGCCACCAATTGTGGAAGTTCTCCCACTTAAAAAGATGAGAGAGGCCTGTAATTTTCATCATAAATACACCTCAACTATGAAAGACAAAATGGGGGGAAAGAATCCAGGAAATTCAATTCAATTTTACTTGTATAGCGTCTAATACAACAGATGTTGTCTCTAGACGCTTTCCAGAGACCCAGAACATAAACCCCTGAGCAATTATTACATAAACAATGGCAGGTAAAAACTCCCCTAGTGGGAGAAAAGCCTTAAGCCAAACAGTGGCAAGGGAAAACTCCCCTTTAGGAGGGAAGAAACCTTGAGCAGATGACCAGAAGGGTGGGGACCGCAGGCAGGTGGAAGCAGCAACGGGATGACCGGGGTGGGGGGACCGCAGGCCAGCACGCACCTCCCGAAGCTCCGGCCTGCAAACATGCACAAAAGAGAAAAAATGGGGGCCAGCACAAGAAACTACAGGAACGATGGACAAAAATGATAGCTATGAGACATTTATAATAAATAAAAATGGTAATGGAGAAGAGAGGAAGGGAAGAGGAGAGGAGAAGAAGGGTGAGAGGCACCGCCCAGCGGATCATGTCGGTGCCCCCCTGCAGCATAAGCCTATAGCAGCATATCTACCACCAAGCTATATTTGAGACTAACTATTATAGTCTTGTTCTATAGCTGCAACTATGACTACTGACTCTAACACACTAGAGTTTACACTACCTAGAGATTTACCAACACCAGCTAGAGGTTTACTAACACTAACTATAGGCTTTACTAAACATAAATGTTTTAAGTTTAGTTTTAAAGGTGGACGTGGTGTCAGCCTCCTTAACCCAGATTGGAAGTTGGTTCCATAGTAGTGGTGCCTGATACAGAACGCCCGCCCTCCAAATCTACATTTGGATACTCTAGGAACTACGAGTAAACCTGCACCCTGGGAGCGGAGAGCTCTGCCAGGAACATAAGGCACTATCAGGTCTTGCAAATAATGCGGAGCTAAGCCGTTTTGGGCTTTATACGCAAGTAATACAATTTTAAATTGTATTCTGAATTTTACGGGTAACCAATGGAGCGATGCTAACACTGGAGAGACGTGGTCTCTCCTGCTGATTCCTGTCAGCACTCGTGCTGCTGCATTCTGGATCAGCTGGAGCCTATTCAGCAAATTACTTGGACATCCTGCTAATAACACATTACAGTAATCTAGTCTAGAAGATACAAACGCATGAACTAGTTTTTCTGCATCACTCTGCGAGAGGATTTTCCTAATCTTTGCAATATTACGGAGATAGAAAAAATGCTATTTTACAAACCCGATTAACATATGGTTTAAACGACAAAGCCTGATCGAAAACAACACCAAGGTTTCTCACAGTTGCACTGTAAGCCATCACAACACCATCTAATCCCTTCCTAAGATGCTCTGGACCAAGAATGATAACCTCTGTTTTATCTGAATTATCTGAAATCACATTGTAGGTTTTTTACTGAATGAATTGGTAAATTCCTGGGTAAAATAAGTATTTGGTCTCCTACAAACTAGCAAGATTTCTGGCTTTCAGAGACCTGTAACTTCTTCTTTAAGAGGCTCCTCTGTCCTCCACTGGTTACCTGTATTAATGGCACATGTTACCTGGTTATCAGTATAAAAGACACTTGGTCACAACCTCAACAGGGAGGAGAATGTTATACGGTCAGATGAAACCAAAATAGAACTTTTTGATAGAAACACAACTTGTCCTGTTTGGAGGAGAGAGAAAGCTGAAAAACATGAGATCTGCATGGAGGAATGGACAAAAATACCAGCAACAGTGTGTGAAAATCTTGTGAAGACTTAGAGAAAACCTTTGACCTCTGTCATCGCCAACAAAGGGGATATAACAAAGTATTGAGATTAACTTTTGTTATTGACCAAATACTTATTTTCCACTAGATTTTGCAAATACATTCTTTAAAAATCAGACAGTGATTTTTCATTTTGTTGAGAGTTGAGATATGCCTGTGATGAAAATTACAGGTATATCTCATCTTTTTAAGTGGGAGAATTTGCACAACTGGTGTCCGACTAAATACTTTTTTGCCCTACTGTATTTAGTTTTGAAGCGTCGCCGTTGAACCGCTGCGTCTCTTCTCAGATCAGGGGTCGGCAACCCAAAATGTTGAAAGAGCCATATTGGACCAAAAACACAAAAAAACCAATATGTCTGGAGCCGCAAAAAATTAAAAGTCTTGTATAAGTTTTAGAATGAAAGCAACTCATGCTGCATGTTTCTATATTAGTTATAACTGGGTACTCGGCTGCAAATGCAGCATGCTAATGTCTTTCCATATGACTCTTTTTGTTACGCGACTCTACGGAAGAGTATTAGAGCCAGACAGGAGAAAAATAAAAATAATATTTTAGAGGAGGAAGATTTTTTTTCCATTATGCACTTCGAGAAAAAAGTCAAAATGTAAAAAAAAAAGTTGAAATGTCGAGATTAATGTTGAAGTACAATTTCGAGAAAAAAGTCAAAATGTCGAGAAAAAAGTCAAAATTTCGAGAAAATTCGAAATGTTGAGAAGAAAGTCAAAATCTCAAGAAAAAAGTTGAAATGTCGAGATTAAAAAGGAAAGGAAAAAGGAAGAAAAAGAGAAAAAAGAAGAAAAAAAAGGTCAAATTTTTTTGAAGCTCCAGGGAGCCACTAGGGCGGCGCTAAAGAGCCGCATGCCGACCCCTGTCTCAGATGAACACCATCTTTTCCTCCTCGGCTTCCTGTTTGTTTGTGATGTTCACCGCGGCGTCCCCGCGGGAGAGCAAGCGGGTGAAGAACTTTAAACCTTTGCTTGTGTGAACCTGTAGCAGCTGGATGCGCAAGTATCAGTTACGGGTCACTGAGAACGGGATGACAGCGTAACAGAGAAGAGATGTCTGCAGATTTTATTACCATCAAAGCAGATGATGATGATGATGAAGATGATGTACCTCAGGGGCAGCAGACTGCAGCTCCCATTTATTTAATAACAATAATTTAAAAAAGCATGCATAGATAATGGCCTAATGAGAGCCTTCTCCTCGTCTCAGTCGCTCATAATTAGCAGAAAGTTGCGGATAAAAATCTAATTTTGTCCCTAAACGATCCACACAGCTGCAGATTTGATTCTGCCCAAATTTGAACATGCATAATGGCTTTTATCTGCACGGATATCTAATCTGGTTTGTCCCAGCAGCCAATGGAGAGCTCCCAGATGTCTTATGGACACTTTAATGAGCTGAATGGTTTCAACATGGGCCAGGATTTCCTTTCCTGAAGTTGATTCCATCATTAACGTGGGGGCTTGTTTCAGCTGCGGACGGACGGTGTGCGTCTCGCTCCTGAAGGCCTTGAACGTGGCTCCGAGAGCGATTTGTCGATTTGCCCAGAGCGTCCTCTCCCCAGCCGCCCCACAGTGGAGACTCAGTTCAGACGGTTGTGTCTGCGATCTCGTTACCGTAGGTGAGGGAGGGAACAAGAATCCTCCTGGCTCACCTCTCTGACTGGTGATGTGGGAATAGGAATGGGCGATATTTTACCGTTCACGATAAACCGTCAAAAAAATTCCCCACGGTAAGAATTTATCATCTCACGGTAAAAACGATAAATTCCCGTTGATGACGTTTTTGTGTAAAGCTGATTTATGGAAGGAAGGAAGGAAGGAAGGATTATTATATTTTATACTATTATTTATTTATTTATTTATTTATTTATTTATTTATTTATTTATTTATTTTCATCATTACATTACAACTTTTGGTTATTTTTTTGTTTATCCCCAAAAAAGGAATGTTTTGTTGGACACGAGAATAACTGGTGCCATGTTTTTGCCTTTAAATATGTTTAAAGGTATGAAAACATTAAAGTGTTAGGTTTTAATTGCATAAATTGTCTATATTTCATTACTTTATATACTGTCTTGGGGTTACATTTTCAAAAAATGCTAAAAACCAAATGCTCAAAAATTTAAAACCAAAATAGACCGAAAATGGAACAAATAAAAACGAAATGTGGGAAAAACTAAAACCGATTTCATCCGTCTCTGTTTCCTCCCTGGATCTGTTTGGTAATTCTGACCCACATGATGTTTCTGAAAGCAGTTCTATCAGCATTCTGGGAGCTGATTGGTCCTTACAGCATCATTAGCTGCCAATACTTGCTGTTGAATCTCAATAAAATACTAGTATTAATATTTTGAATAACTACAGTCATATAATTCATGCAACAGCTCAAAAAACTGTTTTAATAACACTAACCCAAACCAATATCGGAATCGGATCGACTCAAATCTTGATAATCGATTCTTAACATTTGAATCGATCCCCAGCCATAGTCAGATGTCCGATTTGATTTGAGAGAGAAATCAGTTTCAAGAGCAGATTTACCCGACATGGTGATGATTTCAGTCTGTGCAGCAGCTTGTGATGGCGTGATATCTCATGCTAAGTAAGGACAAGCTCCGCCTGTTTCTTCTTCCCCTGTGACGCTTTAGTTTCTGCAACTGCAAGATGTTTGTTACCAAGAATAATAGATTTGAGAGTGTTTTATTGCGCTCTTGACGCTCAGAAGGCTGTAAAACAACAACTGCTGCCGTGGTAGGTTGTGGTTCCAGGATCGTTTCTTTCATTTGGAAAGTTATCCCCCCTGTTTTTGGAGCCGTTATAGCTTTCTAGTAAAACTAGGGTTTATTACGTCATCACTTCCTGCCCTCAGCCGGGAGACATAACCTCCTGTAAAGCTGCATCGGGTTGAATTCTGCCTTTTGTGCAGATTAACAAGCGAGGTCCAACCCCAGAACGATGTAGCATGACTCACGGTGCATTTGGATAGCCTAGTTTTGCACTATTTTTGCACTTTTATCCAGACTTTGATCACTTTTCGAGAGGTGGTGTTGTGGAGGATAAAAACCCTGAAAGTTCATGAATCTGTGTAGGCCTGTGTTGAAAAAAAATCGATTTTCTGATTCTAAATCGATTCTCCTATTAATTCCTAAAAATCGATTTGTATGTCTGAAGATCAATTTTTTTTTTTTTTTTTTATTAAAAAAAAAGAAATGTTATTTTATCTATTTATTTATTTTTTTCACCATTACATTTTTGCCTGGTGAACTTTAATCCCAGTAGTCCCAGAAGTTTTGAAAACTCTTTAGAGAAAATGCTGGACTTTTCAGCTTAAATTTCTAAATGTTATATTAGTTCAATGAAGTTCACATTAGCTTGTTTGGTTTCTCTGTTATCGGACACGGTTTGTTATGAAATACCTGAAAAATGCCGTTGCTTCATGTCCAGCTGTGTCTGGTGACAGAATAAATCAGACAAGCTAAAATAATTTGTTTACTGCTTGAACTGTTGCAATTTCTTTCTTGTTTTGCACTTTAAATGGATATTGAAATGCCTATTTGAGTTATTTATTTCTTAGTTATTTCACAATAATTATTGTCAAATTATTATTTCAATAGTTATTTTACAGTCATATAATCCAGGCAACACTAACCCAAATCAATATCGAATCGAATCAAATGGTGATAATCGATTCTGAATCGGAATCGAATCGATTCTTGACATTTGAATCGTTACCGAGCTCTAAATCTGTGTAAGGTTTTGTGTAGTTTCTCATCATGTCAGCCGCTCCGCTGCCATATTAACAGGCAAATCCCCAGATAGGGTATTCTACGTGCACAATGTCCACAGCTTTGGGGGGAATATCCAGCTTCCTCAAAAACCAGGACAAGAAATGACATGCACATCCACATGCACATGGTCATTTAGCCTCAACAGTTGTATTTACAGACATTGATAAAGAGTTGACTTGAAAGGACCCATCCCAAATACCTAAAGAATAAGCGAGAGAACTCCCACACATCCTCCTGAGGGGGTTTTCAAAAAGTATAAACAAGAGGAAACTCCACAGATGGCTCCTTTTTAGAGAGTCGGGCGAGCTCCTTTTGTTTCGGAGAAGAATTCGACGCTCCCCTACGCGCCGACTCCAACCGCTGTCATCTGTTTTCTCCAGGAAACGCGTCTAAAAGAAGGAATTGTCCGGCTGCAGCCTCAGGAGGAGCCTCTGCGCTCGGAGCTGCTCAGCGGAAAGTTCACCGTGCTGGTAAGAGAACCCCAACCCCAACCCCCACATTCACGCTCCCCGAGTCTTCCCTTTCTTTTAGATCACAATTACAACAATTACAGAATAAGGAAATGATGTTCTTTTGTGTAAAGTCCAACCAAATGTTTTCATTCACAGGTGGAAATGGTCCACAATGACTGACCTCATCTTTACTAATTATTACTATTTTACTAATTATGGGCATGCCAAATAATGGCATGACCATATTGCAATCGTCCAGAATGGCCCAAAAGGCAATGTTGCTAGCATTTTGCTAACAAGCTAAAGTCGCAAAAGTTCCCCTGTGCAGCAGGGGGTGTAAAGCATGACCCCGGTCAGATATGGAAAAAAAAAATCACCAAAAAATAAAACATGCCTGAAAAAACATGAAAATGAAGGCGATATAATGGTATACAGAAAAGGTTTCCCTTTTCTTATTCTTATTATTCCGCACTCTTTTTTTCGTCCGTTAATGCGGCCCGAACCAGAACGTGCACCCATGCATGGCATACTACATCATTAGATGCGTCTCCATCGTGCCTCGATGGGCATTACTTTTCTCAGTCAAAAGTGTTACCGTGGCAACGCTAGTTGCCAAAAAGCAAAAATTTGGATCCTTATTGCTCGGCCGAACTTCATCGTAGAGACATCGTTCCAATTTACAAACACTCGGCCCGATTGGCACTAAAGCACCGTACAACCTCATCATGCTAATTATTCTGGTTTTTGCGATATTTAACTTTCAATTTGATACATTTCCATTTTATTTTGGACGCTTGTTGCTAGGCAACGGTTTATCGTACATACATCATTACAGCATTGACAAACCCGGGACGCGTTGTACTACATCATATTTTAGTCTCATCATGCTAGCTATTACGCTTTTTGAGATATTTAACTATTCTAATTTTCAAGCTAACAGAAATTTGGACGCTTGTTGCTCGGCAACACGATATCGCAGAGACATCGATCCAACGTTAAAAGTCTCAGGACGATGTGGACTACAACATACTGAGGTGTCATTAGGCTGTTGTTTACAACTTTTGAGATATTGCAGCCAAATTGTCCCATTCCATCCTATGGGGCTTGTTACCATGGCAACAAAACCTATGCATTTTTATGGGGGAGAATATGAATAAATCATCCGTAAATGTGGCCCGAACCACAACGTGCATCCAGGCCTTGGTTTGGTTTATTGGCCATTATTAATAGCCCCAAACATGGCAAGAACCACCTCCGACAAAACCAGTACCACCTTAAACACAACCAGTACCACCTTAAACACAACCAGTACCACCTTAAACACAACCAGTACCACCTTAAACACAACCAGTACCACCTTAAACACAACCAGTACCACCTTAAACTCAACATCCCTCAAATGTGTCTAAAAGAGTGTAACAAGAAAAACTTCACTCTAGTAATCTTTTCCTGGCTTTTTATTACAGTGTTTTTTTGCGCCGTGAAAAACGCTTCCTTTCCCCCCCTTCCTGTCAATCATTGCTCCGCTCCTCCTCCAAACCTCCTCCTCCTCCAGCCATACGCTCACAGCGGCGTCGGGGCGACAGGCGAAGCATGCACGGAAAAGCAGGAGGGCGAACCACAGCAAACAATCATAAAAATAAAGGCATGCAAGCAGCACTGTCCCCTTATCTTAAGTCCAGTCAGTGGCCGCGGGTCTTCTTAGCAGTTTTCCTCCGGTGATTAGAACAAAAGAGGCTCTAAACAGCTCTGTGTTAAGCCTGATTTATGGTTCCGCGTTAAATCGACGCAGAGCATACGCCGTAGGGTTCAGCGTATGGTGCGCGTCGCCGCGTAACCCTACGCCGTAGGTTCTGCGTCGGTGTAACGCGGAACCATAAATCAGCCTTTATGGTGCGCTGGAGAGGAGAGGAGGCAGGGAGCTGGGTGGAGGGGGCGGTGATTTAGCGGGTCGTTACGTAACGATCCGCCACCAAACCACATGCGCCGTTTTTGCACAGTTATGCGGAAAATCCCAGAAAGCACACAATACACTGAATGTTAAAAATTCGTTGTTTTTTGGTTGTAATTGATGTCAAGACACCCAACAAAACACAAAAAATCAAGAAAAATGTGTTTTTCATGTCACAATCCCTTTAACTTTGAAGATAGAACTACACATTTTTAGGTTGTTATTACAACTATTCCACATTTCTCTAGCCTTAATTGGTGTCCATCACTTTTTAATATTAGTTCTTGCTAGGGGTGTAACAATACTGTATATCGTGCCACGAAATTTCGCGATACAAAAACATCACAATACGTGTCGTGGAGGTGACAAAGTGTATCACGATATTGGGTTATTAATATTAATCTATTGTGTTGACTAGTAACGACCGCGCCTCGACCCGCAGACCAAAATCTTACTCCGCTCAGAAGAAACTAGTACCGTTTTGCGGTCCAAATCACAGACTTTTAGGGTCTTGAGCTCTGAACCTTTAAGTCTGGTGTAGAGTTAAGCCTTACATTATTAAATTAAACCTTTTTTGGGTCGGGGAAAACTTCTTCCGAGTTCCAGTGTACTTTAATGTCCCTCAACAGTGTAGGATTTTAGAACATCAACAGCACCTAGTGCCGTACTGTGGCGTATCACTCCGCCCAATCTAAAACAGACTAATCACTACAGATAAACTGACTAGTGTCATTATAGTCCCTGATTTACATCAGAATATAAAGAATATATTTATAAAATAATGAACCCTGAATTACCAAAATAACCTTCTTAACAAAAATAAATCTCCTTTTACACTTATAAAGTGAGCATGAATCAATCTGTTTTATGATGTAAAATTGTATGTATTTATTTACTTTTATTTATTTATTTAATTTTAGTTGTTACATTTCTGGAAAAGAAAAAAGTCAAATCATACATGAGAGAAACTATTCAGTTTGTGGCTAAATATTTTTATTGTATGAAACTGAAGATCATAATGCAAACCTGACATTTACTTTTAGTTCAGTTTGTGGAAAATGGTTGGCCTGGCTTTCTCTTTAAAACTTAAACAGTTATAAAGCATTACAAACTGTAACAATAGGGCAAACACACAGCATTGTTTTGTATTTTTGTGTCTTTCAAATAAAAGACCATTTTTTCCAGTCATATGTTTCTCATGCAAGGTTGTTAAAAAAATACTGCTATAATATCGTATCGTTATCATCACCTCAATATCGTGTACCGTATCGTGAGATTAGTGTATCGTTACACCCCTAGTTCTTACTGTCGTCATCTCAAACATGAGTTTCCCCCTCAGGTCATAGCGGTTTCTTTTATCTGGAACAAATCCTGAATGTAGTTTGGTAGCAGTTTCTGCTGCTTTAAAGGCAAATAGAACAGTTTTCTGCTCTACTATATCATGGAATTTTAAAGTATTATATTGAATAAAGAGATTATTTGATGGTTTATAACGCCTCCTGAAAGCATTGCATGCTTCCTAAACACATCTTTAGATAAACGGATCTTTTCGTCAGCCACATCACCGGCGTGAAGAATGCACGCCGACATGCGCGGACACACCGGGCTTTCCTGTGTTCCCCCATCTTCCTTCCCCCCCGACGTGCCACAGTGGCACTGATGCTGCACATCCTCCCCTCTGACGTCGGGTCCTCCAGCCTCGGCAGCAGCCTGCACATCCTGTCTGGTGTATTTTTAGCCGCCGCGCCGGAGAGCACATACGGGCTGATTTGCGTACGAGGGGACGGGCTCTGCTGCTCTGCTGCTCTGTCTCGGGATCAGGTGAAGAGCCGGGCCGGTCTCGGGACACCCAGCAGAGCACCCATGCAGATCGGCCCGGACCAGAAAAACCTGTTCTGTGTCTCCGGGAGACGAAGATGAGACGAAGATGAGACGAAGATGAGCCATGGAACCTGCAGCATCCTCAGGGACCGGAACTGTCCCCCAGTCCTCGAGAGAGGAGGCGCCACCTTGTGGTGGTCGGTTTTGCAGGGCTTTGTTTGGGGGTTGTCACACTTTAAATCAGTGGTCTCCAACCCCCGGGCCGCGGCCCGGTACCGGGCCGGGGGTCATCTGGTACCGGGCCGCACAGAAGGAAAAAATAATTTCTGTAGCCCCGACTGATGATGGATGACTCTCAAACTGATGGTTCACAATGATTTTATTCCTTGGATGTAAATACACTGCAAACACACCGTAAGAGCTATAAAGGAGTAAAATAAAGTCTTTCTACATTCATATAATTTTCATTTAACTTAATACAGACCGACACAGCTGCTCGCTCGGTAATAACAGCTACCGCTAACCACATAATGTACATAAATAAACAATACATGAGCGACCAAATTCAAGCTGGACATAAATACGGCATACAATTTGCACAAATCCTCATCAGCAGGTGCTTTTTGTGTCAGTTAGGCTCCACTTTATCATTCCTGACACTAGTTTAGTCTTGCAGACACACTTTCTACCGCCGTTAAACTTTTACCTTTAAAGTCCGAAGCACCGGATGTTTACAATGTGACGGCGAGACGCCTTCAAAATAAAATCACTAAATATCGGTCTCCTTAAGATATAACAAATAAAATAAAAGTCTGGCTTTAAATAACGTTAATGAGAAAACAAACATAAAAACACATTATAGAAATACTCATATTAAAGGTAATTTACAATTTCCATTATTTTATTTTTTCAAAAATGCTGTTTTATTCATTTATTATTATTCATTATTATTATTATTACTATAGCGAAAATACCCCAATTTCTTGTGCCGATTTAATTGATTAATTTTTAAATCACCTCCAGAAAGCATTGCATGCTTCCTAAACACATCTTTAGATATAATAAAACTGATTCAAGTGTAAGCTGAGATTCAGACACAGAGATTCACCTCCAACGGTTGACTAACCTGTCCATGTTGTGACTTTCAGAGTGCACGGGACCCCACGGGGGCCTCCATCGCCTTGTACACGGCCAAGCTCCATCACCCCAACAAGACGGGCAACCACGTGGTTCTGCAGGCGCTCTTCTACCTCCTGGACCGGGCCGTGGAAAGGTGACCGCACTACTAAACACTCATGAAACTGAACAGGCCCAATGAGCAGACGACGCATCATTCTGGTGGTTTTTAACCAGACCAGCCGGTCTGACACGTACGACGCAGCCCTGGGAACGGAAAGCTCATTTATGAAGGTCCATTTCTATCAGCCGTCATCTTTTCTTTTTTTCAACAATATATTTATTGGCTTTTTTCATTAAATATACAGAACAGACATCCATCAAAAAACCCTCCCCAATAACACCATTCTCAGTCAAAATGTTATATAAAGAATACAGTTATGTACATATACGTACATGCATACACATATGCACATATACTCATATGTACATATACATGAGGAAATTAAATATAAAAAATAAATAACGGAAGAAATTAGTAAATACAAATAAAAAAATTTAAAATAAATAAATAAAATAAATAAATAAAATGTAAAAGTAAAAATAAAATATATTTAAATTAAATAAATCGTAATTATCAGTCATCGTTCTGTTTATCTCTTACAGCCAAGTTATTATTTGCACCTGAGTTACCTTAGCTGGAGTACACTTTCACAAGTATAACCAGACTGAAAATAAAAGTACAATTATCCACTCGCAAGCATCTCACATCCTCACGTCACTCGTAAATTGTAAGAAAGGCGTCCACATCTCATAAAAACTCATGACTTTACCCCTTACTATGTAAGTAAGTTTTTCCAATGCCAAACTGTCCATTGATTAGAATTAGGTCCCACAATATCCTTCCATTTCAATGCAATTACACGTTTTGCCTGTAACAAGCAGAAATTAATAAATCTATTTTCTTTCGTACCTGATGGAAAATCTTCAGGGTATATATGTATTAAACATATTTTGGCCTCAACAGGAATAACGCTTTCTGTTAGTTTAGAAACCAGTTTGAGAAAGAAAGAAAGAAAGAAAGAAAGAAAGAAAGAAAGAAAGAAAGAAAGAAAGAAAGAAAGAAAGAAAGAAAGAAAGAAAGAAAGAAAGAAATGAGCCAGAAAGAAAGAAAGAACCTCCTTCCAGAACACTTGTATCCTACGACAGCTCCACATGCAATGAAACAACGTTCCTATTATCAGCCGTCATCTTAAAAGTCAAGACTCTGCAGATTCCCCTAAAAGACCTGCTAAGTCAGCATAAAAAACAACAACATTACTTTCCTCATTCGCTCATGTCTGATGTGTCATCATCATAACTCATATTTCTGGGGAAACCTTTACTGAGTCATGTGTCTGGTTGTCTCAGCCGACACCAAACACGCTCCTCTGCACCAAACTGCTCCCTGGTGATTGGATGATCCCTGGAGGGAAGTGGATTTGAGAACTGTCAATCAGTTCTACCGGCAGCACTGACTGTGTTTCCATGCATCAATAACCCTTTTAAAACCTGAATATTGGTAATAACCCGAATTTGCACAGCCATGTAAACACCAATAACCCCTTTGAATAACCCGAATTTGCTCATATTCGGGTTTGTAAAAACCTGAACCAGACCAAAAGTTTAGACACTTCCCCATTTGTTTGAATGAAAAGGTGTGTCCAAACCTTTGGTCTGTACTGTATATCAAATAAAGATGAGTTACTTTGTTACCTGAAGAACCTCAGTGGCTCAACTAGTCCTTTATGTTCCATAATGGCTCTTTTGGAAAGTCCACCTATACGTTCCTCTTCAAAACCTCCCTAAAGACTCCGTAGGCGGTAGAAACGCTGTCTCGGCACGCTCAGCGGCGAGGCGTTAACGTGCGTTAACGTGCTACATGAATCCAGACAGATGTGATCTCTACATGTGGGAGGTTTTGTCAGACAGAGGTCTTTTCTTTAAGATTTTGCCAGTCTGCTAACGTTCAAGCTTAATTTTACAGTTCTGCTTTAATCCCAGAGGTGTAGAAGTATAGATACTAGAGTTTAAAAATACTCCTGTAGAAGTTGAAGTATCAACTCAAGTTTTTTACTCAAGTAAAAGTATAAAAGTACTGGTTTCAAAACTACTTAAAGTATAAAAGTAAAAGTAATGTAAGGGGGAAAAAAGCCATTAAGGACAAAAGCCATTGAAAATGAATGTATCTTAGTATAATGCAAATATATTAAAGAAGCATATATGTGTACTATTGAGCATTAACATGTGTTTCAGAGAGCAGGAGATATGATGACTAGTTGCCTATAAGTATTGTAATGGTACAAAAAGTCAAACTTCAGAGGCATGTTATCATTTATCCTAACCTTTATTGGAATGTACATCCAAGTTTAGTTGCAGGAATCTGAGGGAACGGATGTAAGAACAAAACTGGACAAGAACATCTGAAACAACCACAACCAAATTCACTCTATCCGGATGGAGCAATTTAACTGGATAGTTTTTTTTTTAAAAGGCCGAAATGAAATAGAGTAACGAGGCTGTTTTGAAAATGTAAGAAGTAAAAGTAAAAAGTCGTCTGAAAAATAATTACTTCAGTGAAGTATAGATAACCACAATTTCTACTTAAGTAAGGTAACAAAGTATTTTTACTTGGTTACTTGACACCTCTGTTTAATCCCACATATTTTATCTTTATTTTGATATTTTAATTTATTCAAATACACGTTTGAGTTCCTGGAGTTCCTCATATTTGATCAGGAGACTTAAAAACAGGCCTCGTTACTGAGGGGTTATACAGTCTTGCATTGCAAGGACGTTTTTCCTGTTTTAGAAACGTAACCAGTGACATCATTAAGGTTATTTTTCCTTGAGGGAATTGCATAACTTTGATGGACAGGATTGTTTTCTAGTTTTCTAACCCGTCAAACTTACATTGTTTGCTGATTTTCTGTATCATGTGAAGTTAAAACAGTTTAAAATGATTTCTGTCGATTCCTTCAGTCTAACTCGGGTCGGCAACCCAAAATGTTGAAAGAGCCATATTGGACTAAAAACCCAAAAAACAAATATGTCTGGAGCTGCAAAAAATGAAAAGTCATGTGGCATGTTTCTATATTAGTTCGAACTGGGGGAAGATTTTTTTTTTCATTATGCACTTCGAGAAAAAAGTCGAAATGTCGACAAAAAGTCAAAATTTCGAGAAAAAAGTCGAAATGTCGAGATTAAAAAGGAAAGGAAAAAGGAAGAAAAAAAGGAAAAAGAGAAGAAAAAAGAAAAAAAGAAAAGAAGTAAAAAGAAAAAAGGAAAAAAAAGAAGAAAAAAAGGAAAAATGAATTAAAAAAAGGAAAAAGAGAAGAAAAAAGAAGAAAAAGGAAAATAAGAAAAAAAGAAATAAAAAGAGAAAAAAGGAAGAAAAAAAAGGTCAAACATTTTTGAAAAAGCTCCAGGAGCCACTAGGGCGGCACTTAAGAGCCGCATGCGGCCGCGGGTTGCTGACCCCTGGTCTAACTGATCGCTTTCTCTTGTATAAGAAACTGTGTTACTGTCTTATTCGGTGTATCATACACACTTACGTAAGTTTCTTTCTCTGTTTCTCCTTTAATTCACAGCTTTGAGACCCAGAGGAACGGCTTGGTTTTCATTTACGACATGGCGGGCTCCAACTACACAAACTTTGAGCTGGACCTGAGCAAGAAGATCCTCAACCTGCTCAAGGTTCGGACGCATAAATGTTTATGCCCCGCTGTAGAAAAGGCAGAGCTCTAGGAGGTTCCTCCGGAAACGAGAGCCCCGGCGTTGACGGGACCGCTCGCAGGATGTAAACGATGCTGTTTATCTTGAGATGAGGTCGGAAGATTGTATTTATTTATACCAAGCATCCAGTTCTGACCAGATTACTGCTGAACGAGACGGTCGGATCCTTCACGCTGCACAGATGCAGACCCATACGACCACGTGTGCGTGCAGGACTCCAGTTGTAAAAATAAAATCAGGGGGGATGGTGGATTTTATCATATGGGGACAGATAATTTGTGCTGATTACAAATAATATAATATATTACAAATAATAGCAGTGACCAAAACACCTGCAGAAATACTGCAGGAATGACATAGCAGCAGTTAAATGCAGCCTTCTGTAAGCTTTAAATATCCACTGGGCTTACATCAAATACATCAAAACACAACAATAAAAAACACTTTTCTGAACTTATCAATATTACTCTGTCCTTCACAGGATAAGTAACATGGATCACTGCAAAAACTCTAAATCTTAACAAGAATATTTGTCTTATTTCTAATTAAAATGTCTCATTTTAGTAAAAAAAAATCTCATTACACTTAAAACAAGACTCATCACTGGAAAAAACAACAATTTTCACCTGTTTCAAGTAGATTTTCACTTGAAATAAATCGAAAAATCTGCCAGTGGAACAAGATTTTTTTGCTTGTAATAAGAAGATAAATCTTGTCCCACTGGCAGATTTTTCTACTTATTTCAAGTATAGAAACGTTTTGCACAGCGGTTCTGCAGAAAGGTGCGTCGGAGGAGGAAAGCCGCAGCCAATTTTAAAAAAGAAAACTCCCGCACACGTTCTTCTCACCAAACTACAGTATTTATTGGGCCAACGTTTCGGTCATCGACCTTTCTCAAGGCATCCAAGTGAAAATCTCAAGTGAAAATTTACTTGAAACAGGTGAAAATTGTCAAATAAGTTATTTTTCTGGTGTTATTTTTCTGGTGATGACTCTAAATGTTGAAATAGCAGTAAAACCACATTCATTGATGAAATGACATAAGGGATGGAAAGGGGGGATGACAGTTTTACAGGGGGGAGGATTTGGACCGTTTTTATTTCAGGGGGGGATGCCGTCCCCCCTCATCCCCCCTCATCCCCCCTCATCCTCCCTCATCCCCCCCTCATCCCCCCTCAACTCCAGTACTGTGTGCGTGAGTCTGAAAGTGGGCGGAGCATTTCAACCGTCTGTGGTCACATTCACTGAATACCTCAGACATACGGAGGTCATGTAGTTTCTTAGAAATAGAAAAAGGGGATCTTGTAACTTTTAGCTCAGTGTCACACTGTAGGCGTGAAGTTGCTTTTACTACTCAGACTCTCCTTCATCATTACTTTCTTGTCTCTTTCTTGCTTTAATCATGATGATCGCGGTAGTTTAAGGCAGTGTCTCCCAACCTGGGGTCCTCACCCCCTGGGGGGGCCAGAGATCTCTGAGGGGGGGCGAAACTTTGTCTGCTTTGAAATTATGCAGTTGTAAAAATTATATTTGCGAATGAGTCATTCATAAGACATTGTTAGGAATAATTTATGAATGTCTTGAATATTTTTTGGGTTTTTTATACACTGGTGACAAACACAGGAAATTATTTCATTCTTTATTATAGCATAGAATAGAAGACTTTATTGATCTCCCAGAGGAGAAATTCAGTCGTGCAGCAGCCAAAACACACACGCTTTATACAAAAAATGTAAAATAGAAATAACCAATAAATAGTTAAATAATAAAAAAGAGCAATATAAAAAGTAGAAAAAGAGTATGTACAAGAGAGAAAAAAATAGTAAACACCGAAAAAACGGATAATATTTACAAAATATTTACAAATATTTTCAAAAATACGTGAGGTATTTAGTGGTTATTGCACTTACAAAGAGACAGGTTTATTGCACACGGGTGGCTACAGTTGCTTATTATACAGTCTGATGGCTATCTATTATATCATTATTCAACATTTAATCTACTCCGACAGGTTGTTAAAGGAAGAATGTAAAAAAATGTTGGTCTCATATTAAAAGAGACATTTTTCAGAAATATTTTATGTCCTTTTGTGTGTATTTTATACATTGGTGACATTGGAGAAAAACAAAGTCATATGTATACAGAGTAAACCAAAGAGAAATGTATAAAAAAAACATAATTAATGTTCATTTTTTCAATAAAAGACTATTTTGGTGCTAGTACGTACGGGTCGGGGGCCTGGCTGGTCTTAGACACAAGTAGGGGGAAACAAGGAAAAAAGGTTGGGAACCGCTGGTTTAAGGTGCATAAAGTCATAAAATATACGCTGCTGTGACCATAAACGACCATGACACCAGTTCAAAGTTACTTTGGCTTGTTTTTGCTGATGGTAGTAACAGCTTAACTAAACCCGAGTTGTCTGTGCAGCTTTTAAGCTGAAAGATTCAGACGGAGGAGAAGAGTGGGAGGAGGGAAAACTGAACTGATGAAAATAGATTTGACAGGATTTTCTCTTTTGATATTGAGGCAAACGAAACTCTATATTGCAATTCTTCTGCATTTATAAACATTTAAAAAAAGTTTCGTGTGTTCAATGTTTTAGTTTGAAAAAACAGCATGTACGAACAAACATCAAAACTCATTGTGTATCAGTGAAGGGAGTTCATCTGTGGAACAACTGTAAAGATGAAATGAAATCATGCAAATCACTAAGTAAGTTTAAACAAATCTTTAAAATCAATACTCTTTATGGATACAAAACGGAAATGGTTTAGTTTAGTTTTATTTTTAGCACATAACATAAAAAAATAACATTACACAAATAAGTTCAGTTAAAAGAAACTGTGCAGGGAGGAGCGAGCAAGCAAGTAGGCTTATGAGGAGCCCCCACCTAATAACATTTAACAACATACTTATGAGGATATAAAATCGTAAAAATAAAAATAAATCATAAAATAAAAATAAATCATAAATAAAATAAATCACAATGGACACATGAACTGAGCCAGTGACCAGAGTGCCTTGCTCAGCGGAACCACTTTTTCTTTTCTTTTATGCTTTTCTTTTAAAAGTTCTATGAAATGAAGAAATGGTAAAAACAGAACATTAGAAGGGGTAGGACTAGAAAAGTTTTTTGAAACTTCATCCTTCACGCTTTCAAACAGGAAATATTTATCTACATATAGATTTGTCTCTTTAATTTGCTTTGTTTTGCTTATGGTTTTTTTTTTGTTTTTTCGGTATATACATTTTATTTATTCAGATTTTTTTGTTTGTTTTTGTTTTAACCTGTTAGAATAAATAATTTAATGAATGAAAAATGAGTTTCATCCTCAGAATTGAGCAGTGTTCCTAACGTGCGCTGCCGTCTCTGTCCACCAGGGGGCGTTCCCTGCCAGGCTGAAGAAGGTGCTGATCGTCGGGGCCCCAGTTTGGTTCCGTGTTCCCTACAACCTGCTCAGCCTGCTGCTCAAGGAGAAGCTGAGGGAGAGGGTAAATGCACTTTTCCTCAAACCTCGAGTCGTCACACCAGAGGTGTCAAAAGTATTCACATTCATTACTCAGGTAGAAGTATAGATACTAGAGTTTAAAAATACTCCTGTAGAAGTTGAAGTATCAACTCAAGTTTTTTACTCAAGTAAAAGTATACAAGTACTGGTTTCAAAACTACTTAAAGTATAAAAGTAAAAGCAATGTAAGGGGGAAAAAAACATTAAGGACAAAAGCCATTGAAAATGAATGTATCTTAGTATAATGCAAATATATTAAAGAAGCATATATGTGTACTATTGAGCATTAACATGTGTTTCAGAGAGCAGGAGATATGATGACTAGTTGCCTATAAGTATTGTAATGGTGCAAAAAGTCAAACTTCAGAGGCATGTTATCATTTATCCTAACCTTTATTGGAATGTACATCCAAGTTTAGTTGCAGGAATCTGAGGGAACGGATGTAAGAACAAAACTGGACAAGAACATCTGAAACAACCACAACCAAATTCACTCTATCCGGATGGAGCAATTTAACTGGATAGTTTTTATTTAAAGGCTGAAATAAAATAGAGTAACGAGGCTGTTTTTAAAATGTAAGGAGTAAAAAGTACAGATAATTGCGTGAAAATATAAGGAGTAAAAGTAAAAAGTCGTCTGAAAAATAATTACTCCAGTGAAGTATAGATAACCAAAATTTCTACTTAAGTAAGGTAACTAAGTATTTGTACTTCGTTACTTGACACCTCTGCGTCACACTGAGTGCTTGGGGATCCACTCGTCCACCTCACGTCTCCCATGTTTGTTCATGTCTGATTCACTGCAGGATTTCATTCATGTGGAGTTCTTTTAGAGTTCTTTTAGAGGCGACGTTACTAGGGGAGTGTATTATCGTCTTTAATCAAGAGTGTATCTTTTCTTAGATATTCTGCTATTCTCTCTTTGTCCTCGCTCGGGAATCTACTACTTGTTTTCAGATCTGTTCTGCATCAAGCTTAAAGTCTTCCTGTGGTCAGATTAGTCTTGATGTTTCTCTGATTGCTTGCAGATACTTGTGATGCAATCCTGCTCAAAAATCCCAGCCAACAGGACGTAACGTGTCCTCGTTTCACATCGCAGCATCTCCTCTTGCGTGTGTCATTATTATTATTATCATTATCATACTTATTATCATTATTATTGGTGTTATTATTATTATTATTATTAATATTATTATTATTATTATCATCATTATTAGTATTATTAATGTCATTATCATTATTATCATTATTACTATTATTATCATGCTTATTATTATCATTATCATATTTATTATTATTATTATTATCATTATTATTAGTATTATTGTTGTCATTATAATTATCATTATTACTATTATTATCATGCTTATTATTATCATTATCATACTTATCATCATTATTATTATCATCATCATTATTTTCTTTTTCTTTTTTTGTTTAATTCGAACACATAAGGAAAAAAATATAACATTTTTAAACAAATTCAAAACATACAGAAAAAAAGCAACAACAACAAAAACGTCATACAAACAGGGGAAAAAAAGTCAAACTTATTTAACCCTGCCCCTTTGTTACCTCTATTATAAATTAAACATAAATATTAATAATAAATAGCTGCTAATTTACCTATTAGGCTACCGATTTTCTAACCAGCTAACAAACACAATCTTTCCTTAACATAACTCCTCAATCAAATAACTTCCCAGAACTTCCTTTTGGTACCGTTTTTTAAATTTAAATTTTTTAGATTTATATTTGTACATTGCTTCAACCCATTACCCAACCCATTCCATAAAACCACTCCAACAACTGAGATACACATGCTTTTCCTTTTAGAAATTAAATTTTCCTCTTAAATTTTTATTTAAAAAAATTATTATTAGTAGTATTGTTGTTTTTATTATTATTGTCGGACTAAAATACAGTGTTTGGGGGTGTTTGCTCCTGCACTCCTGACCTCCGTCGCAGCAGCCTACATATACATATATAATAGGACTTGAATTGGCCTTTTAACCGTAGACAGCTTTAGTTGTGAATCAGCACTAAACTGCAGTGAATAAAGCTGTTAGATCTTCTGTCTGGAGGAGACGCTGGGAAGTGAAAAGAGGGAATGATGTCGGTATTCTTCTGACGGGGGAATCTTGACAGGGTTGTGATCATAGCGAGCATAGCAAGCAAGCAGAAAAGAGACATCTGTACAACGTCATCGGCATACAGCATGTCTGATCAGAAGCAAAGATTTCGCTGCGCGTGAAAACAGAATTTTGAGGAAGAACAGCACAAGATATGAGATAATGAAGATAAGAAACTGTGACATCCTCCCACACGTTACCTAAAGGTCTGCTGTACACAAGATGGGTGAACACTTTACAATAAGGGTCCCTTAATTAACGTTAGTTAATGAATTATTAAGCATTAATTAACAGTTTAATAATAGTTAAATAACTATTATTATGTATTAACATTAATAAGCATATAAGTTAATGCATTAACAGTTAATTCATGTCTACTGCTCAGAGTTAATTAATACATTAGTAAGCATTAATAAACGTTACATGATGTAATTATTTATCCTTATGTATGCATTACTTAATATTAATTAATACATTAGTTAATATATAAGTAAAACGTTAATAATGCCCCTAGTAATCATTTACTAATGGTGTTTATTTGGAGTGAATAAGCATTAAGTAACAGCTACCTAATACATCTACTAATCATTCACTAATGGTGTACATGTTACCTGGATGGGCATTATTAAACAACTATTTAGAGTCTTAAGTAATCATTTCCTAATGGTGCTGTGTATGTTATCAGGTATCTTACCTGACCTTATGAACGGTAACCTGACATAAAAAAAGGAGTGGCTCATAAGCATTACTTATTAAACTGTTAATTAATGCTTAATAATGCATTACCGTATTGTCCCGAATATAAGACGGTGTTTTTTGCATTGAAATAAGACTGAAAAAGTAGGGGTCGTCTTACATTCGGGGTCTAGACGTTATACCCATTCACAACACTAGATGGCGCCAGATATCTTTAAAGCGAATGCTGAACTTAACTCCCCAGGCCAAAGCGAACCCCTGTCACAAAGAAGAAAAATAAAAAATAGCAGTAATAACAAAGAAAAGGGAAGAAAATAAGAGAAAAGATAACAAAAAATGGAGAAACGTAGCGACAATCTGGAGAAAAGTGGGTGGAAGATCGGCAGGTAAACCGGCAGCTGAGGAGAAGTTAAGATGCAAACTTCAAGATGATGATTTGAATGAGGCAAAATAACATGCTTTTTCTCTCAAATATATTGTTATAATCATTTGTTTCAGATGTACTGTAATTATTTTCTGTATAAAAATTGAATTTGGTGTTCAAAAAGTCTTTTTTCAAACTTGAGTCTTGAAAAAGAGGCAGTCGTCTTATAATCAGGGTCGTCTTATATTAGGGCCAATACGGTACTTATTAAACTGTTAATTAATGCTTAATAATGCATTAACTAACGTTAATTAAGGGACCCTTATTGTAAAGTGTTACCCAAGATTGTTCATGAAACAGAAGTAACAAATATAAAAGCTACTTGAACCGGTGGATCAGCGGTTACATGTGAGGCGTTAGCCGAGGTTCTCACGGGCCCGGCCTGATCTCCATCTCTTCCTCCTCCAGGTCCAGATGGTAAAGATGGCTGATCTCCGCCAGCACCTGCCCAGGGACTGCATCCCGCAGCACCTGGGCGGCCTGCTGCCCCTGGACGCGTACAGCTGGAACCAGCAGCTCCTCGTGGGCCAGAACGGCCGAGTGGACCCCGTGGACGAGCTGGTGGGGATCCCCATGGAGGACTCGTCCATCCACGTCCCCGGACCCGAGTCCATGCGGCCCCAGGAGCTGCTGGCGCACCTGGGCCGGCTGCAGCGCACCGGCATCCACCAGGAGTACGAGGAGCTGCGCACGGAAATGTCCCCGGGAACCTTCCACTCTGCACAGTAAGTTCCTCCCAGAGGAGTCGGGCTGGGGATCCATTCAAATGTCAAGAATCGATTCCGATTCTTAAGATTCAGAATCGATTATCAAGATTTGATTCGATTGGATTCCGATATTGATTTGGGTTAGTGTTATTAAAACTGTTTTTTGCGCTGTTGCATGAATTATATGACTGTAGTTCTGCAACATATTAATACTAGTATTATATTGAGATTCAACAGCAAGTATTGCAGCTAATGATGCTGTAAGGACCAATCAGCTCCCAGAATGCTGATAGAACTGAAACAGAAACATCGTGGGTCAGAATTACCAAACAGATCCAGGGAGGAAACAGAGACGGATGAAATCAGTTTTATTTTTTCCCACATTCCATTTTTATTTGTTCCTTTTTCGGGCATTTGGTTTTTATCATTTTTTGCAAATGTGACCCCAAGACAGTATATAAAGTAATGAAATATAGACAATTTATACAATTATAACCTAACACTTTAATGTTTTCATACCTTTAAACATATTTAAAGGCAAAAACATGGCACCAGTTATTCTCGTGTCCAACAAAACATTCCTTTTTTGGGGATAAACAAAAAAATAACCAAAAGTTGTAATGTAATGATGAAGCAAAAAAAAAATACATAAATAAATTTAAAAAAAATAAAAAATGGATCTTTAGACATATGAATCGATTTTTAGGAATTAATATGAGAATCGATTTAGAATTGGGAAATCAATTTTTTTCAACACAGGCCTACAGAGGAGTCGCACGTGCGGCCTGCTGCAAGAACGTGACTGCATGTAATTAAAGGGGACCTATTATGGCGTCTAATACCTATTTTAAACAGGCCTTAAATGTCTTAAAAACAAGCTTTTGATTGTTTTTGCTAAATAAATGAGAAATTCAGCCTCTAAACCATGTCTTTATCTTCCCATTCTCTAACCTCATTATCTATGAGGGATTCTGAGTGGGCGGGGCTATGATAATGAGGCTCTGTGCTGATTGGCTGCCTGAATGACACGATACACCGCTACGAAAAAATGGCGGAAGCTCCGGCCGGCGGAGTTAGTTGTGGGCGTGGTTTCACACATCGCTACTGTCGTTACGTAACGACGGGAGCAGAATCTTTGCTCGTAGATCCACATCACACTGGACGGCTCATCCGGGCGGCTGTACAGACACTGCAGAATCTAGTTGCTTTCCTCCTTCTGTGAGTTTACAGGCTGAGAGGAGACCACTTTATATATGTTAAAGCAAGAGAAAACCTGTTTTTCATAATAGGTCCCCTTTAACTTTATTTATACATCACCTTCCAAACACAACTGCAACACAAAGCTGTTTGCAGAATAAAAGCACCCTCAACAAACAGTAATGTGTGGAAAAAAAATGAAGTAAAACATTCATAAATGATGATAGACACTAGGAATGAGCGATATTTTATCGTTCACGATAAACCGTCAAAAAAATTCCCCACGGTAAGAATTTGTATCTCACGGTAAAAACGATAAATTAGATTTATGGTTCTGAGTTAAATCCACGCACAACGTACGTGAAGGAAGGAAGGAAGGAAGGAAGGAAGGAAGGAAGGAAGGAAGGAAGGAAGGAAGGAAGGAAGGAAGGAAGGAAGGAAGGAAGGAAGGAAGGAAGGAAGGAAGGAAGGAAGGAAGGAAGGAAGGAAGGAAGGAAGGAAGGAAGGAAGGAAGGAAGGAAGGAAGGAAAATTCCTGTTGATGACGTGGATCTGAGAGCGAGATAGATTTATAGTTACAAAGGTGGAGTTGAATTGGTATTTTTTTTAATCGTCATTTTTATCGTTATCAGGATAAATGCCAGAAATGATCGTGATACATTTTTTAGTCCATACCGCCCATCCCTAATAGACACCCTTTCAAAATAAAAGCAAAAAGGTTAAAAGTATCGGTAAATGAAAAAGGAAAGTCTCAAGTTTCTCAAAGAGGAGGAGTCAGCAGCATCTCGTAGTTTTATCCCCAGGAGAGCCGCCCGACACCTACAAGCTCTGTTCTCTCTGGGACCTGGAAACTCTGGGGGATAAAAGTAAACCTGCGCTGCGAGAGCAACATGTCCTCGTTGGGTGAACAACGGGACTGCAAGGATAACGTGGACCTAAGAGGCCATTCGGGGCTTTTTGTGGGCTCAGGTGGATTTTTAAATGTATTCCTAACTGAACAGGTAGCCTGCATGGAGAGAGAGGCCGGGGTGGGGGAGACGGATCAGTATTCTGGCAACAGCTTTGTTAGATCACCTGAAGCATTTTCTCAATGGCATTGCAGTCGTCCAGCCTTGATGGGAGGAATTCATTTTTTTCAATGCCAGACTGAGAAAGGATGCTCATGATATTTTAAATAGCATCCAAATGGAAGAAAGCCAGTTTGGAGAAGTGTTTGATGTGTGACCTAAAAGATCGACCTTGGCCAAATATTCCTCCAACTGCTCTCAATACCACTGGAAGCAGAGCCGATGCCATCAGGAGCCATTCTGTTACTGGATAGTGGATTTCAGAAGTGTTTGGGTTGGTTTTTTTCTTCTTTTTTTTTAAACACAATGACGTTTAATTCTTTTCTTGAATTTATCCCTGAGACAGGCCTGTAGCTTCAGGCCCCGTTTACACGTAGCAAAAACGGAGGCGTTTTCATGCGTTTTGGCCGTTCGTTTACACGAAAACGGAGCTCAAAATCACCAAAAACGATCATTTCTGAAAACTCCGGCCAAAGTGGAGATTTTCAAAAACTCAGTTTTCACGTTTACGTCTAAACAGAGGAAAACGGAGATTTAGGCTTCAGAACGTCACATTATGCAACAGAAACGTCACCAGTGTCATGTGTGCGACCTGTGTTTACAATTAGTTTGGCCACCGTCAATATTTTCTTGTATTTTATCTGTTTTTATATTCAGAAACAGGATTATCCTGATACCAACAGGGGGTAGGATTTCAAGGTGGATTTCAGGAGGAAAATGTCGAAGAACTTTAAAATTGGTCAAATAGTACAACATTTGTATCATTTAGTGTAAATACTTTTATTTACAGTTACAGTGATAAAGTAGATAAAGTTAACATAGGCTACCAATTAAGCCTTTCAGTATAGTAAAGTAAAAATAAAATTAAATTTATCTTGTCACCATGAAATAATCCCCCAACAGATTTCAATAACAAACAAAAATAATAAATTAAATTTTTCTGTAATTCATAGGAATGGGCGATATTTTACCATTCACGATAAACCGTCAAAACAATTCCCCACGGTAAGAATTTGTATCTCACGGTAAAAATGATAAATTCCCGTTGATGACGTTTTTGTGTAAAGCTGATTTATGGAAGGAAGGAAGGAAGGAAGGAAGGAAGGAAGGAAGGAAGGAAGGAAGGAAGGAAGGAAGGAAGGAAGGAAGGAAGGAAGGAAGGAAGGAAGGAAGGAAGGAAGGAAGGAAGGAAGGAAGGAAGGAAGGAAGGAAGGAAGGAAGGAAGGAAGGAAGGAAGGAAGGAAGGAAGGAAGGAAGGAAGGAAGGAAGGAAGGAAGGAAGGAAGGAAGGAAGGAAGGAAGGAAGGAAGGAAGGAAGGAAGGAAGGAAGGAAGGAAATGAGCAAGAAAGAAAGAAAGAAAGAAGTATAAATTCCCGTTGATGACGTTTTTGTATTGGTATTTTTTTTATCGTTATCGGGATAAATGCCAGACATTATCGTGATCAATTTTTTAGTCCATACCGCCCATCCCAAGTAATTCATCACTGTATATTAATATATTAATATCAAAGAAACAATCATCAGAGATGAACCTGTCAAAAATAATTTCTAACTATTGCATCCCTTACTACACGTCCAGTCAGTCCCTCATTCTGACGCCAGAGGTTGGTCTGGTTCTTCTACAGCTCAGGTGCATCATAAACGTCATCACAGAGAGGGACATTGCGCCTGGTAGCGATGTTGTGCAAGACAATACACTTAAAGTGACCCCATGTTGGCTCTTCTACCTGTTGTTCTTTACATAGATGGTAGGCCACATCGGAAATGTTGTCCCATTTAGAGCACTGGTAATCCGGATTTGGTAATCTTGAAAACTGTGTATCTGGATCAGGGTGATCCAATCCAATGTTGCTTTGAAAAACCTGCATGAAACTAAAGGCTGAATTATGCTTCTGCGTCAAAACGACGCCGTGTCTACGGCGTGTGGTTTTTGTACACGCAGAGGACACGCCGTCACATGCGCCGTCACTGACGTGCACCTCCCGAAAATTGTAACTACGCGTCGAGGAGACGCCGACCACACGCAGACCGAGAGGGCTGTGATTGGTTCGTTTGAAAGCGAAGCATTTCCGGTTTCCGGTTTGAATCAGTAGTGAACTTCCAGGGCTTTTTTCTTCGTTTATATGTGTTTTTTTTTGTTTTTGTTTTTTGCACAATAGTTGTCCTTATTTCTTTGATTTACTGTGACCGGAAAAAGTCGGATAAACCATTCAGAAAAAGATCGCTAACTAGTGGCCGCGGGGGGTACTGCACCGCGACCAAATGGAGAGACGGAGAACTCTGAACGATTCGTGACGGCGTCACGGGTGCGCCGTGTGCTCTGCGTGTGTGTGACGCAGAAGCATACCCGCACCTTAAGACGGATTACCTGATCCTGGATAGCATAAAATGGGATTTCCAAATCCGGATCACTTTGATCCAGATTACATTTTTTTAACAACTGGCCCCTAAGGATCGCTTGTGTAGCGTGAACACAATCGGTCCTGGTCCAGAACCTTGTGGAACACCATAACTAACTCTTGCATGTGTAGATGGAAACGGAAATCTGTCAGATAAATATGACTTCAACCTGCACAAAGCGGTGCGCTTGATCCCAGTTAGATATTTAAATCTTTTGTAAGAAAATACTAGAGCTCAATGCCGTCAGATGCAAGACTGGGATCCACGAAGACAGATACACAACACAGTCCACAATCTAATAAATAATAAATACTTGGTTGAAACCTAGTTGCAGCTGTTATATTACAGTACATTCAACAAGAGAAATGTGGTGCATTTTAGTATAAATGACAGCTTTTAAGGTTAAAGTCTTGACTTGATCACGTCAGAAATGCAGCTTTTTAAGTAAATACCTGCTATTTTCCTCTTATATCCTTTTTTGTGACCATTCATACTCCTGCGCTAATGATAGCCATTCACTAAACTGGTTCCCCCTCGGATATCCTCTTTAATCTACTGTAGTTTCTGTTATTTGTGAGCAGAAGTTGGCATCTGTATTCAGCTTTTGGTATGAATTTCCCCACAGAGCAGCCTACAATCAGGAGAAGAATCGTTACGGAGACGTGTTGTGCCTTGATCAAACAAGAGTTCGCTTGAAACCCCGGAGGAATGAGGTAAATAATTAAAAAAAGACAAAAAAAAAAGTCTGCCAGTTCCATTTACCATGAATGGAACTGGCAGCCTTTTTTTTGGTCTTTTCTGATGATTGTTGTAAAGCAGGGGGGTCAAACTCATTTTGCTTGGCGGGCCGGATTTTACCAATTTTTTTCTCACGGGCCGCACGCTCAAAATAACAAAACCGGTGCGAAATTATTTCTTTTTTTACTATTGTTATCTAATCCAATATCAGTTTAGTTAATTTTAAAGGAAATATGCACTTTGTTTACACTCTAATTATGTAAAATATATTTCTTCAGGATCTTTTCTTGAAATTTCTGGGGTTTTTTCAAATTATGTAAGATACTTTTAATATCATTTTACAAAGATAAACAGAAAAAAGTATGTTTTTTTTAATATTTCGCTTTTTTATAGGAAATTGAATTAAAAGCAAAATCTTTCTTATTATATCCGAGAGTGTTTCTTTGTGATTTAGAGATTTTTCCAGTACAATTAACTGTATTTATTTTTAAAAATTGGCGCGGATATTTACGCCAGTGTGCCGAAAAAGTCAGCACTTCTCTTTTAACTGTTTTACTTTGTCACTATCCTCGTATTCAAAACTGAAATTCTCTGAATAAATATCTTCTATCATTTTTTTTAGCAGTGATATTTTTCCGGCGAAAATATATAATAGTAGTCAGTTAATAAAAATAAACGACCGTCTACAAAGAAATAAAATCGGCAAATGCATTCTAGAAAACTAAAAAAATGCCGAAAACTGCTCTATTTGTGGAATAACGATGGATTTGTGGAAGAAATTTATTATCGGATATGCTGCGATTCATGGCAATTATTTATGTCTTCCTTTTTAGTAAATTAACATTTTGGTTTTTTGTGTTGGAAACTTCTCGCGGGCCGCATGAAAATCTCTCTTGGGCCACATGCAGCCCGCGGGCCGCACATTTGACACCCCTGTTGTAAAGGATGCTTAGACAACTGAGCTCTACTTTCTCATTTCGGTCTTGAATCTTTTTACT
The DNA here is from genome assembly GCF_033807715.1 of Cololabis saira. NCBI lineage: Eukaryota > Metazoa > Chordata > Actinopteri > Beloniformes > Belonidae > Cololabis > Cololabis saira. The sequence continues at coordinate 6,271,976 of NC_084591.1, forward strand.
TTGACTTTTCTTAAAGTGATGTGATTGGTGGTTTTTGCAAAGACTCCCTCCACCTTTGTACCTTTGTCACAGAGCTCTGTTGTTCTTGCAGAGATCAGATTACATCAATGCAAGCTTCATGGACGGCTACAAACAGAAGAATGCATACATTGGTACTCAAGGTAAGTAAGGAAATCACACATGTTTTCTATGAAAGCTTTCTGGCTAATGTTTAGGGATGAATTCCTTCAGCTGTTCACTGGCAAATTACCACGTTTAATTAATGTATGTTTGAACAAATACTATGTTTAGTTCTTAATGTACGGTATTTAGTTTAATTAGGGGTCCAAATAGAATCATTATTGTCTTTAATTTTACAGTTTATGCGATTAAAAATACAGAAGTCAACATTTAAATTGGACCAAAAACACACTTTTGGATTTTGAAAATAGGCGTTCTTGTCAAGGGACAACATTGATTTAATGTTTTGGTCCACTTCATATGTTGACTACTGTAGTTTGGCAGCAACAGAAATGTAAATAAACTGATTCCTGTTGGTGCGCTCGTCCTTTTCACTTGGTGGGACGTCTGCAGGTCTACAGCTTAAGAACATTCAAATATCCTATCTCAAAAAATTAAAATATTCTGGGAATCTTAAACTGTAAGTAATTTTTTTTTCATTAATTTATTTTTATTCTGTTTTTATTTATTTTATTAGGTATTAAAGTACTTGAATTTACTTTAAGATTATTTTAATTTAAGAAATGTTTTATTAATTTTAATTAATTTTTTTATTTTATTGACTTAATTTGCCTGAAAATGATTATTTTGTACTTTTGTCTGTTTGAATGGTTGTGTTAAAAAGATAAATCAGACGTTACTCAACAGTTACTCAGTACTTGAGTAGTTTTTTCACCAAGTACTTTTTTACTTTTACTCAAGTAATTATTTGGATGACTACTTTTTACTTCTACTTGAGTCATATTATTCTGAAGTAACAGTACTTTTACTTGAGTACAATTTTTGGTTACTCTACCCACCTCTGCTCTTGTCACACGAGCGGAGCGAGGTAACGGTTCATCAGCGGCTGATGTCACTCAGCGGGGCCACTTCTCCTTACAATCAAACAGTTTGCAGTCATCGCTGTGGGGGATCTTTTTTAAGTTGCGTCTCTCTCGTTTGTTTTACGTAGGACCGCTGGAGAGGACCTACGCTGATTTCTGGAGAATGGTCTGGGAACAAAACGTCCTCGTTATCGTCATGACGACCAGGTAATCTGAGTGGAAGAGGTTCCACTTTCGCCTTTTTAAGCTCGGGTTGAGTTAAGGCAGGGGTCGGCAACCCAAAATGTTGAAAGAGCCATATTGGACCAAAAACACAAAAAATAAATATGTCTGGAGCCGCAAAAAATGAAAAGTCTTGTATAAGCCTTAGAATGAAGGCAACACATGCTGCATGTTTCTATATTAGTTATAACTGGGGGAAGATTTTTTTTTTCATTATGCACTTCGAGAAAAAAGTCAATATCGAGAAAAAAGTCGAAATGTCGAGAAAACAGTCGAAATGTCAAGATTAATGTTGAAGTACAATCTCGAGGAAAAAATCGAAATGTCGAGAAAAAAGTCCAAATTTTGATTAAAAAAAAGTCAGAATGTCGAGATTAATGTTGAAGTACAATCTCGAGAAAAAAAGTCATAATGTCGTGAAAAAAGTCGAAATGTCGAGAAAAAAGTCTAAATGTCTAGATTAAAAAGGAAAGGAAAAAGGAAGGAAGAAAAAGTTATAACTGGGGTTAGATTTTTTTTTCATTATGCAAAACAGTCAAAATTTCGAGAAAACAGTCGAAATGACGAGAAAACAGTCAATGTCGAGAAAAAAGTCGAATTGTCGAGATTAATCTTGAAGTACAATCTCGAGAAAAAAGTCGAAATATTGAGGAAAAAAATCAATGTCGAGAAAAAATCGAAATGTCGAGAAAAAAGTCCAAATTTTGATGAAAAAAAGTCAGAATGTCGAGATTAATGTTGAAGTACAATCTCGAGAAAAAAGTCAGAATATCGAGAAAAAAGTCGAAATGTCGATAAAAAAGTCGAAAGGAAAGAGGAAAGGAAAAAGGAAGGAAGAAAAAGAAAAAAAAAAAAAAAAAGGGGAAAAAAAAGCTCAAACATTTTTGAAAAAGCTCCAGGAGCCACTACGGTGGCGCTAAAGAGCCGCATGCGGCTCTAGAGCCGCGGGTTGCCGACCCCTGAGTTAAGGTGATTAAGTGGATCCTGTTCCCGCTGCAGGACGGACGAGGGCAACCGGAAGAAGTGTGGCCAGTACTGGCCGCTGGAGGAAGGAGGCCAGGAGGTCTACGGCCACATAGCCGTGGTGAACCAGAGGGTGGACCACCACGCACACTGCAACCACACCACCCTGGAGCTGCACAACACCGAGGTACAGTCACGCCTCACACCGCCAGGGCTGGGCAGGAGACGGGTGCCCAGAGGTTCAGCTCTGCTGCTGCTGCTCAGCCCGGCTGCAGACTGACGGCTCAACATCCCACCCCCTAGTGGCGCTAACCAGTAACTACAACAACAATGAAGTATCTGTGCGTGGTATTGGAGAATTTTTGCGAGTTCGAGTATATGAGAGCAGCATCGGCCCCGATACCAGTATCGGTATCAGGGCATCCCTAAAATGCTCATTTATTGACTTGAAATCTGCCACATAACGGTCCTTTGATCTGACTCTGATCTGACTCAGATTTTGTTACAGTCCCCTCCTTTTGAAATAACTTTTTTTCTAATTATTTGTCTTGTCGTCAACGCTAAATTGTCCCCAAACTTCTTTTTCAGGCCTGAAATACAAAAATGGGTGTATTCTAATGAATAGGTGTAAATGAATGAATGTAATATTAAGACTTTCTTCTTCTTTTCTTCCTTGCAGACATGTGAACAGAGACACGTGAGTCATTTCCAGTACCTGAGCTGGCCTGACTACGGGGTCCCGTCCTCCGCCGTGACGCTCATCGACTTCCTGGGAGCCGTGAAGAGACAGCAGAAGAAGATGGTGAGGGCTTTGGGCTCCCAGTGGACGGGCCACCCGCTGGGACCCCCGATGGTGGTGCACTGCAGCGCGGGGATCGGGAGGACAGGTGAGACCAGATGAGGGTCAAGAATAGGGCTGAACGATTTTTGAAAATAATTTAATTGCGATTTTCTTCCTCAATATTTAATTCAACGATTTAATATGCGATTATTTTTTTCAAGGTTCTGTTCTCATGTATTTTTCAACTACACAAGCAATAAAATCGTCTGTTTTATAATAAACAATGCCAGATTTATTTAAAGCACAGATTACAACAATAAAGAAAACAAATCTGTGGCTTTACCTCTTTAACACGTCTGTACACACCAGTGTTATGGGTCGTTCTCTCTGAAACCAATTGAACAACACCAAACCGTGTTAAACTTTAGCCAAAACGAGGCGTAGTTTAATAGAAAAACACAGAAAAACTCCCACAGGGAACAAAAAACCTTCCTCACAGGAAACTCAGAACTTCTTCACAAATAATTTAAAAATCACAGAGAGAAAAAAAACCACCAGCAAACTAACAAACAAACTAACAAAGCTCAGAGTTAACAAAACCAACCAGCAATGAACAACTGGCAGCCCCGCTGTTTAACCTTTAACCTTTAACCTCTCCTCCTGTTGAGCTGACGGGCTGCAGGTGTGGTTTAAGGCTGATTTATCGTTCTGCGTTACACCAACACAGAGCCTACGCCGTAGGGTAAGCGCACCGTACGGCGAGCGTCGCTGCGTACCCTACGGCGTAGGCTCTGCGTCGATTTAACGCCGAACCATAAATCAGGCTTCACAGCGCGACTCCACTGTCCGCCGGAGCGCGCCCGGCTCATGCTCGGCGCCGCGCACAGCTCCTCGCCAACTCCGCGCTCATATATTTAATACATTTATAAAGCCCATATACTTATAAAGCCCCGCCTGGCCGAGCCCTAACACTGAGGCCATGGTAGATAGGTTACACCAGTTAATTAATACATCCATGGGTTACACGCGGCACTGTTGACATTTTTTCGCTGCCGGCAACGTGACCAGATCACGTGACTGGTCAAATCGCAGCCTTTGCGGTTAGAAAATCTCGTTTTATCACATCGCGATATTATCGCAAATGCAATTAATCCTTCAGCCCTAGTCAAAAACATCCATATTTGTAATTACACCAAGGTCTGTGTGAATACTCGACTCTGATTGGCTGGCAGGTGTCCATTAAAAGTGTTAATGGACACCTAGAAAACAAGTTCGGTCAAATTGCCTGATATCTTTAATATCGTTGCGCTGGATCAACTGCCAGGTGGTAACCACGGCAACGGAGATTCAGAGAAGAAGAGCCGGCTACCGCAGGATCAAAACGATTTAGGAAACTATCTGTGGACCTTGATTCTTTGAAACAAATCTATTTACTGTTTGTTACTGTAGCATAGCGGAGCGGAGCTGAGCAGACTAGAATTTCCCCAGTTGCTAAGTCGTATCTCAGGTCCGTCCTAGATACGACTTCCATTGCATGAGGAGCTTATGGGACGGTAGTGATTGTTCCAGGTATTAGTCAAACCCTCAGGTGTTACCACGGAAACTGAGTTATGGCTTGTTAAAAAACTTTGTAACTTACCAGGTTCCAACGGCTGCAGACGAGAGATTAAATAGTCGCTCAGCTGTGGCTTGTTATAAAACTAATGATTTACACTGAAAACACATTAAATGATTTACTATTTATGTTTTTTAGTAAGTGACCTCGGTATAAGCGGGATAATGCCCTTCGAGGTGAATATTAACATAAATATATGGACTTTTCTGAGGCACACCTCGTCTGACATTATCCCTTACTCAATACCCATGATTCCAGAGCTGTGTAATACGGTCCGTCATCCGTCACCGGCTCCTCCTCCCAGAGGTGTAACGAAGTACAAATACTTTGTTACCTTACTTTAGTAGAAATTTTGGTTATCTATACTTCACTGGAGTAATTATTTTTCAGACGACTTTTTACTTTTACTCCTTACATTTTCACGCAATTATCTGTACTTTTTACTCCTTACATTTTAAAAACAGCCTCGTTACTCTATTTCATTTCGGCCTTTAAAAATAAAAACTATCCAGTTAAATTGCTCCATCCGGATAGAGTGAATTTGGTTGTGGTTGTTTCAGATGTTCTTGTCCAGTTTTGTTCTTACATCCGTTCCCTTAGATTCCTGCAACTAAACTTGGATGTTCATTCTATTAGGGCTGTGAAATTAATCGATTTTAAATCTAAATCGGATTTATTAATCACAATCGATGTTTAAAAAAAGGAAAATCGGAAAATGGATTTTCCTTTTTTGCAGCTGGCTGCATTACAGACAGAGCTCGTCTAGTCGTCTTTGTTTGGTCAAGAAAATTGTAAATGTTGTCACTTTACTAAACTCAAGGAGGATTTACAGTATCTTTCAATTGCACTTCATTCCCAATAGAGAAATTTGTTTGCTATTTTTCTTTAAAAATAAAGATAAAATATTTGAAACAATTTATTCCATTGTCTTTTGTAGTTTTACCAAAAAAATCGAAATCGAAAATGGGGTTTTCAGAGAAAGAAATCGGGATTTTATTTTTGTCCAAAATCGCCCAGCCCTACATTCCAATAAAGGTTAGGATAAATGATAACATGCCTCTGAAGTTTGACTTTTTGCACCATTACAATACTTATAGGCAACTAGTCATCATATCTGCTGCTCTCTGAAACACATGTTAATGCTCAATAGTACACATATATGGTTCTTTAATATATTTACATTATACTAACATACATTCATTTTCAATGGCTTTTGTCCTTAATGGCTTTTTTCCCCCTTACATTACTTTAACTTTTATACTTTAAGTAGTTTTGTAACCAGTACTTTTTTACTTTTACTTGAGTAAAAAACTTGAGTTGATACTTCAACTTCTACAGGAGTATTTTTAAACTCTAGTATCTATACTTGTACCTGAGTAATGAATGTGAATACTGAAGACACCTCTGTCTCCTCCTAACTGAGCTCTGTTTCCTCAGGAACCTTCTGTGCCCTGGACATCAGTCTGTCCCAGCTCCAGGACGTCGGCTCCCTCAACGTGTACCAGACGGTGCGGCGCATGAGAACGCAGAGGGCCTTCAGCATCCAGACCCCGGACCAGTACTACTTCTGCTACAACGCCATCCTGGAGCACGCCCAGCGGCAGGGCCTGCTGCCCTCCAACCAGTGAGGCCGGCCCGGCTCTCAGACCGGTCCAGCAGTCCTTCAGGCCCGGAGACGCCACAGGGGAGCAACGTCCACGCCCAAGAGTTTTAAGACAAAGCCATTCTCAATTAGTAGCGAAAAAGTGGTCACAGTTAAAAATCTTGACGTTGACATGATGCGTAAATGTGATTTTTTTTTTTTTTTTTTTTTTTTTTTTTTTTTTTTTTTTTTTTTTTTTGCGACTTCCGGTCAAGCACACGGGATGAAACGAGGCAAAGTTGACCTTTTTTTTTTAATTTATTCATTTGTCAACGGTGGGACCTTAAGGGGGAGTTCCCCCTCAGATACGTGTGTCTGCAGCTAACACACCCTTTACTCGCTAACACCAACGTGGCCGTCGCAGTCCCAGAAGCTTCCCCGTGTCCTTTACCTGCTGCTGTAGAGTCGTCACGTATTTCACGGCAGAAGCAACGCCGCCTTCACAAGCTCCTGCACGAGGGCTGAGCTGGAACCGTGCGTTCACGGAGAGGGAGTCACACTTGTTTTTCTTTTGCCACATTTAGCGTCGACTCTGGTGCACGTTTGCCGTGGCGCCGTTTCATAAGCTTAGGCGAGACGGTCACATGTCCCTCCGCTTGGAGTCGTGTTGATTTGGTTTCCTGCACAACCAATCCCAAAGATCGTCGACGGGGTTGAGGTCCAGACTCGGAGGTGGCTGATCCTGAACCACTCTTTTTCTTTTCTTCTTTTTTTACAATTTGACCCCCAAGGAATCCTTTGGCCTTATCATCCTGGAATGTGCCTGTATGGAGCCAAATCAAGGCCAAAAGTTTTGCTAATTTGAAAATAAAATTTGAACCTGAAAATTCTTTTTTACAGTTTACATTTTTTTTTTTTCGGTATCAGATCGTTTTTTCAGTTTCAGAACTTTTTATTTCAGTTTCACATCTTTTTTTTCAGTTTCACTTCTTTTTTTCAGTTTCAAATCTTTTTTTCAGTTTCGGACTTTTGGCCCGATGTGGCGTGGGGGGCGTGGCATCAACTGAGAGGGGCGTGGCATCATGAGTGACATCATAACAGAGAAGGCGGGGGACGTTCCTCAGTCATGTTGCCTTCAGGAAACGTAGGTTGCAGAAGTTATCAGTAGAAGTATGATTCAAAACTGTATATAAAACAGCTTTTTAAACAGAAATGTGTCACTAATATCAGTTTTTTCCACTGCCAATCACGTGAATATAGTGTATATACAGTGTTGAATCATACTTCTACTGATAACTTCTGCAACCTAAGTTTCCTGAAGGCAACATGACTGAGGAAGGTCCCCCGCCTTCTCTGTTCTGCTGTCACTCATGATGCCACGCCCCTCTCAGTTGATGCCACGCCCCCCACGCCAGATCGGGACCAAAAGTCTGAAACTGAAAAAAAAGATCTGAAACTGAAAAAAAGATTGATACCGGGAAAAAAAATAAATAATTGAAACTGTAAAAAAGAATTTTCAGGTTCAAATTTTATTTTCAAATTAGCAAAACTTTTCGTCTTGATTTGGCTCCGTATGCCTGTGCCTTCGGAGAAGTTGGATTGGGGAAAAGAACCTGCTCATTCCTTGTATTCAGGTAGCTCCCCCTCAACTCAACCAATGGAAGCAAAAACCCGGATCCCGATGCTCCCCAACACGTTCCTTTAACGGTATAATATCGGGTCCCCCCCCTCCTTCTGTTTCCAGTACGAACAAGCACTCTTGACGGTGGGATTTTCAGCTCCCCGTAAATGTCACACGGACGGTACGTGCTGGTTTATCAGTATCAGTCAAGCAGCTTCCTCTAAGTTTTCATGAACCATGAATTAGGGCTGGGCGATATGGACCAAAAGTCATATCTCCATATTTTCTAGCTGAATGGCGATACTCGATATATATCGATATTTTTTCTGTGCCATAATTGGGGTTTCCCCCAAAGCATTATAGCATAGCATCTCTGTTAGCATCTCTGTTAGCTTCATTTTTTTCTGAGGCAAACCCTTAAAAAAACAGTCAGTTTTAATACAAAGCCTCGTGCTAAATGTCACACAGGTTCCTTTATTAACAGAGGTCTGCACAATATCAAAATGTATAAAACAAATGAAATAAAAATAAACTGCCTGCATATATGCTATGATCAATGATTTTTTTTTTTTTTTGTAGCACATTGAGATTCTCCGAATGGAAAGTGCATTATAAATTAAATGTATTATTATTATTATTATTATTATAATATATAGAATAAAAATGCTTCTTGAATAAAATAAAACAATAACAATTAAATTAAAATACACTGTGCAATTAATACAATGTAGACAGTAACAGGCAGACTTTTCCACTGAGGTTGACAGTTGTGCAAATAACAAAACATTTGTGCAAATCTCAAATAAAACATTCAAGTCAATTTGTCACAAAATAAGCTATATCAAAATCATATTTTTTTTTTTTTTTTTTTTTCCTCCGATATAAACGATATTGTCTCGCACTTGAAAATATATCGATATATATTAAAATCTGGATATATCGCCCAGCCCTACGATGAACAGGAAGGAGATTTGAAAGCACATCCAACCAACAACTCCCCAAGTGACTGTTGCGTCTTCCTTTGACCGCTCTTTAAATTTCTCTCCATTGGAGTTATTATTTGAGTTATTCTTTATCTTCTGTCCCCCAGACGAGTCCATTAAACCCTTCCACCCCAGCGTTGACCCGAGGTTCCCTCAGTCGTGCTGCAAGCCGGTCCCACTCCAACATGCTTCCGCGTATAAATGTCAGCAGTCAAGACCTCACGAGTAGTGCAATACTTTGTTTTTTTTTAATGATTATTATTATTTTTAAACATGTATCGGATCATAGCACTTTGAATTATTTCCATCGTTTTTCTCAGATTGCGGCGTTGGGATGGGAGGTCAAGTTAAACTTTTTGCAGTGGCTCTTGTTTTTATTTAGTAATTCTCCATGTGATGCTGGGATAACTTGATTGTTGTACACGTAGTGATGCGTAACTATGAAACATGTAGTGGTATTTACTGTAAACATCTGCTTAGAGCTTTATTGGGACACATCCGAGGAGATTTTAACCGGGAAAGCAGAATAATAGTTGTATAAAGAAGAAGCACAACCTCGTGCCCGCCAGCCCTCACAACGTCCTCCGTGGGCACTTTGGGTCAGAAATATGTTTTCAGTCTTACTGTATTTAAGTTCTACAAGCTGTGGTTGTAGTCGGAGCTTTCATCCGGTCCCAGTTATCCCGTCATCATTTTAGTACGTGTGTAAAGGTTGTGTCTGTGTGTCATATGTTGCGTTATGGTGTGTTCTTTACTACAGAATTCATATTGAATTTGCTGGTAGTGATGCATTTTGTAAAAGAACATTGCAGAGTTAAATCCAACCCCACGTCTACTGTCGGATGATGAAGGTCGTGAACTTGAGTTGGGACACCTGAACGATGTGAACTGAAGCAGTTTTGTGGCCGGCCAGGGCAGAAGATACAAGCGTAATAGAGATTAGCTCGGAGAGCAAAACAAACCAACACTATCAGAGTAAAATGCCGAGTTAAGCCTCTGGCAAGACTCATAAATGTCATTTCCCTGAAGTAAAAGTGTGGACAGGATTTCTCCAGATCAGGGCTCGGCAACCCGCGGCTCTAGAGCCGCATGCGGCTCTTTAGCGCCGCCCTAGTGGCTCCTGGAGCTTTTTCAAAAATGTTTGACCTTTTTCTTCTTTTTTCTCTTTTTTTCTTTTTTCCTTTTTTCTCTTTTTTTTCTTTTTTCCTTTTTTCTCTTTTTTCTTCTTTTTTTCTTTTTTCTTTTTTTCTTCTTTTCTTTATTTTTTCTTCTTTTTTCTTTTTTTTCCTTTCCTATTTAATCTCAACATTTAGACTTTTTTTCTCAATATTTTGACTTTTTATCTCGACACTCGACATTATTTCGACTTTTTTCTCGAAATTGTACTTCAACATCAATCTCGACATTTTGACTTTTTTCTTGAAATTTTGACTTTTTTCTTCAAATTCTGACTTTTCTCAACATTTCTAATTTTTTCTCAACATTTCGACTTTTTTCTTGAAATTGTACTTCAACATCAATCTCGACATTTTGACTTTTTTCTTGAAATTTGACTATTTCCTCAACATTTCGACTTTTTTCTCAACATTTTGACTTTTTTCTCGAAATTCTGACTTTTTTCTTCACATTTCGACTTTTTTCTCGACATTTCGACTTTTTTCTCGAAGTGCATAATAAAAAAAAAAAAATCTTCCCCCAGTTATAACTAATATAGAAACATGCAGCATGTGTTTCCTTCATTCTAAGGCTTATACAAGACTTTTCATTTTTTGCGGCTCCAGACATATTAGTTTTTTGTATTTTTGGTCCAACATGGCTCTAAAACATTTTGGTTTGCCGTCCCCTGCTCCAGATGAACTCATGAGTGTACAGAGTACATAAAAACAGGAAAAGGACTGTTTGTGATTACCTGGCATTGCCCTGAGACCTCCGCCACCTTAACAGGTCCCATAGTTGCTATTTTGATCCCGAGTCGTGTTGATTAAACTCCACAGTCGAGCTGTTTTACTCAGAAACTCTCTGGGTCTGTAGGAGCTTGTAGCCCAAATCTTCTGCTTCTCCGTGTGCTCTGTGAGCATCTTGTGTGGCCTAACCCTTCCTCATTCCCACGTTATTGGTTACCGACATTTAAAAAAAGTTTAAAAAATCAGACGTGTTACTGCCAGTCACGAGGCCTGCTCTGTCAAAGCTCTTATTTTCTACTTAATCAATCACACACCGCTTAAAATGACAGCAACACAGGCTTAAAACTGGATATATGATGGTTGGAGACAGTAAATTGAAGTCTGACCACCGATGTAGCACAAACTACATGTTAATAAAGGTGAAACAAGGAGTGTTTACAGCAGGGGTGTCAAATGTGCGGCCCGCGAGAAGTTTCCAACACAAAAAACCGAAATGTTAATTTACTAAAAAGGAAGACATAAATAATTGCCATGAATCGCAGCATATCCGATAATATATTTCTTCAACAAATCCATCGTTATTCCACAAATAGAGCAGTTTTTGACATTTTTTTAGTTTTCTAGAATGCATTTGCTGATTTTATTTCTTTGTAGACGGTCGTTTATTTTTATTAACTGACTACTATTATATATTTTCGCAGGAAAAATATCACTGCTAAAAAAGATGATAGAAGATATTTATTCGGAGAATTTCAGTTTTGAATACGAGGATAGTGACAAAGTAAAACAGTTAAAAAAGAAGTGCTGACTTTTTCAGCACACTGGCGTAAATATCCGCGCCAATTTTTAAAAATAAATACACTTAATTGTACTGGAAAAATCTCTAAATCACAAAAAAACACTCTCGGATGTAATAAGAAAGATTTTGCTTTTAATTAAATTTCCTATAAAAAAGCGAAATATAAAAAAAACATACTTGTTAAAAGTGTTAAAAGTATCTTACATAATTTGAAAAAAAAAAAAACGAGAAATTTCAAGAAAAGATCCTGAAGAAATATATTTTACATAATTAGAGTGTAAACAAAGTGATATTTCCTTTAAAATTAACTAAACTGATATTGGATAAGATAACAATAATAAAAAACAGAATTAGAAAAAAAATTCGCACAGTTTTTGTTATTTTGAGCGTGCGGCCCGCGAGAAAAAAATTGGTCAAATCCGGCCCGCCAAGCAAAATGAGTTTGACACCCCTGGTTTAAGCCTCTGCTGCAAACACTTATCTGTTTTGCCATAAATACGTAAGTACCAAACCGGGAAGCCTCTCCTCCCGGCTGGTTAGAGCCGACTTGAAAAGATGGTGACGACTGAATAGACTTAGCTGCACAAACAGTCCTTTTTTATACAACTTTTGTACACAAACTAAGATAAAATGACCTCGGTCTCTGGCTCTGGACCCGATCCACCTGTACACCATCACTTAATCGGAAGGAGAGTTTTGAATTGTGGCTGGTTCCTCTCTGAGCCGACGTAGATCGGCATCGTGCTGCAAACCTGTGTTTCTTTATCTTTCAAAACTGCTTTGATTCACATCGTTTTGGTCCTTAAAAGAGTTCACACTTATCCCCGTCTGATATTAGCTCCTCGTGGTGTTTGAGCTCCAGGATTTCCTTTGAGTCTGCCATCCCCATGTACTCTGATTTTAGACTTAGTTCTTTCAACAATAGATGCAAAACATTCTTCTTTTTATTTTTGTATTATATTCAGCAACTGTTTTCATATGATTAAAGTTATCTATGTTAATTTTATATTCTGTTATAACCCCTTATGTTATCATTCGTATAATTATTGATTCAGGCTATACTGTATTAAATACAAGTGACATCAACACTTGACTTTGTGCAGGTTGTGATTCTTGTCTTGCTGACCTGATCCGGTGTTTTTCTGAGAATGTGTTTCTCTCTCCACGTTTCTGAAGTGATCAACTTTCAGGCAGAGGTGGGTAGAGTAGCCAAAAATTGTACTCAAGTAAAAGTACTGTTACTTCAGAATAATATGACTCAAGTAGAAGTAAAAAGTAGTCATCCAAATAATTACTTGAGTGAAAGTAAAAAAGTACTTGGTGAAAAAACTACTCAAGTACTGAGTAACTGTTGAGTAACGTCTGATTTATTTTTTTAACACAACCATTCAAACAGACAAAAGTACAAAATAATCATCTTCAGGTAAATTAAATCAATAAAATAATAAAATAAATTAAAATGAATAAAAAATAGCTGAAATTAAAATAATCTTAAAGTAAATTCAAGTACTTTAATAAATAATAAAATAAATAAAATAATAGAATAAAAAATAAATTAAGCACAAGTAGCACAAAATTTCAAGCCTTTGTACTTTTCTTTTTTAACCAGGCAGAACTAGAACAAACATGAACTCATAGAAACTCTGTGTGTGTTTGAGTCTGTGTAAATGTGACAAAACATGCAAAAACAAACATTTTTCCCAAAGAATCACTCAGTGATGTCATGAGATTGACGCGTACGTGAATAAAAGGGATAAAAGAAAAGTAACAGCTCAACGTAGCCTAATGTAGCGGAGTAAGAGGAACAGTTTCTTCTTCACAAATTTACTCAAGTAAAAGTAAAAAGTATAGTGATTCAAAACTACTCCTAAAAGTACAAAATTTCCCAAAACTTACTCAAGTAAATGTAACGGAGTAAATGTAACTCGTTACTACCCAACTCTGCTTTCAGGTTGACGAGGTCGATGCTCTTGTGCGACACTATTGACTAATACAAAAAGTCGAGTTTATAAAACTAATAATAATAATACACTTTTTTTTTTTTATATATAGCACCTTTCATGTCATAGAATGCAACTCAAATTGCTTTACATGTCAAAAGAAGATAAGCAAAGCAAGCAAACCAAAACAAAGCAGCTTTAAGACAGTGAAAAACAATATAGCAAACAGAATAAAACCAACAATAAAAGCAAAGAGTAAAAGAGTAAAACAGGCACATCAGTAAGCATAAATAGGGTCACACACAGGTAAGAACAAACCTTTAAAATTCAACTAAAAGCAAGAGTAAAATGGTGGGTCTTGAGCTGTGCTTTAAATATGTCAACTGAGGATGCCTGTCTAAGGTGCACTGGAAGTTTATTCCAGGCTGTCGGGCCGTAGAAGCAGAAAGCTGCCTCGCCATGCAGGGGCGTCAATTGGGTATGAAGGTAGGGCAGCCGACACACCTCGGCTTCAAGGGAAAATCTAAATGTTTGTTTTATTAATACATTTATGGAATTACTCTGTGTCCATTTGTATTGATTATTCTATTACTTATAATAACTACAAATGCAAATCAGAACAACATGATCGATTTCACTAGTTATTATACACTGCAAAAACTCAAAATCTTAACAAGAATATTTGTCTTATTTCTAGTTAAAATGTCTAATTTTTAGTAAAAGAAAATCTCATAACATTTAAGACAAGACTCAAAAACAACCATTTTCACCTGTTTCAAGTACATTTTCACATGAAATAAGTAGAAAAATCTGCCAGTGGAACAAGATTAATTTGCTTCTAATAAGAAGATAAATCTTGTCCCACTGGCAGATTTTTCTACTTATTTCAAGTGAAAATTTACTTGAAACAGGTGAAAATGGTCAAATAAGTTATTTTTCTGGTGTTATTTTTCTGGTGATGACTCTAAATGTTGAAATAGCAGTAAAACCACATTCATTGATGAAATGACATAATGGATGGAAAGGAGGGATGGCAGTTTTACAGGGGGGATGACTCCTGTACCGAGTACACCACTACAAAGAAGGATGGCACCGGTGAGGCCTGCTGGGAGCTGAATTCAGCAACGCGTGGCACTTCTCCCTCAACAGGGTTGACTTTTCAAACATCCCCTGATCTTCCAAAGGGACGAGATGGCTTCGTGTGCAAACGCAGCTGCAGGTTTCGCTGACTCGGTGTGATTCGGTCTACATTTCTATTTCAGGTTGATCTCATCTTCCAGAGCAGAAGGGCAAATGTGTTCCCAAAATAAAGTGCCAGGACTGTGTTGTTTTACGGTTTCTGAGTCACTGGTGACTTCACACACCCAAACAATGGTTGTCAAGCGCAGAACAAGCGTTGTCTTTTTTTTTTTTCCCCCACAATATGTCCCATTGTTCCCACTACAGCGGCCAGAAGACACTCAGACAAGAGATCTCCAGAGAATGAGCAGTAATATGTGAGGTTCATCCGAGACTACCAAGACTCTGAAGCTGGAAGAAGTTTTTTTTTTTTTTTTTTTATTTATTTTTTTTTTTCAAAATGAAGACAGTGACAAAAAATAATTAAAAAAAAGGTTAACAACACCACATTTCACATAATCAAAAAAAAAAAAAAGACAAGGGGGTGGGGGGAAGGGTTGGTACAGATAAACTTTAAGAATGATGGTGCCTCTAGCGTCAGTCATCCAGTCATCAAGTTATCCAGCTCTAAAAGAAGAATAAGTAAAATAAAATAAGCATGTGACCAACACAACAGGTCATATTATTATATTATTCTGGCGCCGTAGAGGATGGCGGCCACGGTGATTTGGTGCGTGTTACTTTGTCCGTTACATTAACGTAAATATTCCAACCCCGTAACATTTGTACCTGACTCACATCCGACACTTTAAAAACCCCATATTGTACATTTCTGTTTATACATTTTATCTGTCATCTGTCATCCTACGTCACTTTTTGTAAAGACTCATATCCGGCACTTTTTAATCCTCATATTGTACATTTCTGTTTATTTCTGTTCATACATTTTACTTTATTCTATCTCTTATTTTATCTCCATATATTTGTTTGCTTTTATATTTTTATTTTTATTTTTACTGTATTGCACCAATCACCACAACAAAGTATTTGTGTGTTAACAAACTTGGCAATAAACCCCCTTTCTGATTCTGATTATTATTACATTATTCTCAACTGTTGTCTAATGACAGTCCAAGGGGCAAATTGATCATTTTCATTATCTTTGAGGATTGCAGTTGCTTTTTCCATTGATAATAAATCCAAAAAGTCCTTCAGCCAATTGTATTTGTGAAAGCAGTTTGGTTTGCGAATCTTCCAGTTCATGAGTATTGACCTCTTCACAGACAGAAAAGCGAGAGAAGTGATACGTTGCATAATCTTCCCACGCACGTTCTCCACTGCAATCCCCAATAAACACACAACAGGACATTGAGGAACACGAATATTCAAAATAGCTTCCAAAATGTCAAGCTGGAAGAAGTTTCTTAAGGTCATGGGGAAATAGTTCCCCCCCTCTTCTAATAAAATCACCTCTGAAATGGGTAAATGTGTATTGTTTGTAGTAGAACTGTCAAGGACATATTTGGATTGGATGATCATAATAATTACCCAAATTAGAATATGTTATCTTATCTACAAAATGTAAGGTTAAACTTAAAACTTCTGCCTTTATGTACCGAATTAAAATACCATAACTGAGACCGTTTTAACTACTTCTGTAATACTAAAAACAATAAACCTAAAAAATAGATAAAATCCCCAAATGTTTCAACAAGTGGAAGAAGAACCATAAACCATCCTGTATTTTGACATATTTTAATCACAAGTATTAATCAGAAAATTCAAACACATCACCAGTTACCTTTAATTTGACTTCAGGTTGAACCCAAGATGTTTCAAGTGAGTTTCTAAAGAAGCGCTCGTTGGTAGGAAAAAGAAGAAAAACAATCATTTAAGAAAGATTTTCAACATAAAACATATACAGTATATTATTTTAAAATCTGCCAGTGGGACAAGATTTATCTTCTTATTACAAGCAAAACAATCTTGTTCCACTGGCAGATTTTTCCACTTATTTTAAGTGAAAATCTACTTGAAACAGGTGAAAATGGTTGTTTTTGAGTCTTGTCTTAAATGTAATGAGATTTTTGACTAAAAATTAGACATTTTAACTAGAAATAAGATAAATATTCTTGTTAAGATTTTGAGTTTTTGCAGTGTATAATAACTAGTGAGATCATGTTGTTCTGATTTGCATTTGTAGTTATTCTATATGTATTAAGTAATAATCAATACAAATAGACACAGAGTAATTCCATAAAAAACAAACATTTACATTTTCCCTTGAAGCCGAGGTGTGGCAGCTGCCGTACCTTCATACCCAATTGACGCCCCTGATCTGGTCTGGCCCATGGACTAAAGGTTGCGGGTTGAAGTCCCGCAGACTGGGCTGTTCCAGCCATAGACATGTCTATGGTTCCAGTGAGCGAGGGAAGGCGGTGCAGCTTTTGCTTTTTAGCGGGTGATATTCAAAATAAAGTGACGCGTCTCGCAGCCTGCACCAATGCCGGCCGAGGGGGCGCGGCCAACTCTTCTGTTACAAACACGAACCCGGAGTCCGGAGTCTTTCCTCGGGTATGTAACAGCTGCTTCAACTAAATAATACTAAAACATCCCCGCTCTTAAAACAAGAGGGCGGTTAACGAGGGAGAGTCGGGGGAGCTTCTGGAATAGGGGCTTTTTCTGCTGGTTTGAGGGCAGCTGGACGGCCAGGACCAGCACGGGGGGATCATGGCTGAGATCCGCGGCTCGGGGCTCCATCCTCCCCGGGATGAGCGCACCGCGCTCCGGCTGCGCAACTGGCACCATTCGGTCTGCAGATTTGCTTACAAATGGATCTGTATAGAGAGATAGAGAGAGAGAGAGAGACAGGGGAGGGGGGTGTTGTTGTGGTGAGACAGGTTAGACATTTTACCCCACGACTGTTGAAGTAAACAAAGAATATTAAGCCTAAATTATGGTTCCGCGTTAAATCCTACGTAGGCTCTGCGTCGGTGTAACGCAGTACCAAAAATCAAAAGCGCGGTCGTCTCTCTCTGCAGGAGGATAGGGGTTAATGTTTTTATTTGTTTTTGTTTTTTTTTTAAAAGGGAGAGGGACTACGTGCTGGTGTGTTTCCATTAGTGCCCACGTAGTTCCCGTTTCCTTTGACTTTGGCATTGTTTAAGGGTAACTGCTCCTGCAGCGCTCGCCGCCGAGGCCCCCGACAGCATGCAGCCCCGTTTTCCTGCATTTTTACGCACCAAACTTGACTAAAACGACTAAATAAACCAGTTGAAATGTGCTTTTTTAATCAGCAAGCACCAGTTTTTGTGCACTCGGAGGAAGGAGCACTCCACCGCCTGGGCTGGGGAGAGGAATCCCGGGCTGCTCTCGCAGCTCCGCCTCTCGTGGGCGATGCTTCGCTTGGGAAGTCCCGCCCTTTGGCAGCATTTGTAATGAGCTTCGCGCGCGCTGATTGGCTGCAATCTCCGCGTCATCGATCGGTGGGCGGGGCCAAGGAGCGAGTGCAAGGTCACGTGTTGCCAGCCTCCAGGAAGTAGCCAATTATGTAGATAGATTTCAGTCCATCCATTAGGTGGATTGAAGGGGGAAAAAATAGTGACTTTGGGAACACAAGTGCGGAGAAAAATTGCAGGATTACTTGATCAAAAAAAAAAAAAATTGGTCCCTTTTTAGACCGAGCTGCGTCCGAAATCCCAAACTTCCACCCTAATGAGTATGCAAAAACAGTATGTGAGATTTTTTAGTGGGTCCGAAACATTAGTACGTACACAATAGTATGCGCTATTCATACTCATTCCGGAAACATTTATAAGGCCCTGTTCCAATACTCCCCCTAGCCCTCGTTTTCATCCCTACCCCTACATTTTGCGCGTTCCCGTGCGGGTAGTGGTGTCCCAATTCCTCTTTTCATCTAGGGGTAGTGGAGAAAATTAGGGGTAGGGGCTATGAATTGTCCCTACGGACCGAGGGATTTCCGATGCTCACTAGTTTTCTAGGGACAAAAACATTTCCCAGAATGCTTTTTGTCGTCATTTGCGGACTGAATCAAAAAAAAAAACATGGCGGACATTTCTTATTTTTTAGTGAATAACATCAATATTCTGAGTTAGTTTCTGCATAAAAATGCGTTTTGATTACATTTCTAGCGAGAAATATATATTTTACTTTCATAATATTCACTCAGTGAATGTACATAATCACTTTTTTGCCTGTTTTTTGCAACCTCGCCACAATAAAGGCTGATTTATGGTTCTGTGTTACACCAACGCAGAGCCTACGGCGTAGGTTACGCAGAGACGCCGTACCCTACGCCGTACCCTACGCCGTAGGCTCTGCGTCGATTTAACGCGGAACCATAAATCAGCTCCTGAGCAGGCAGGCAGAAATCCCGAAATTTTCGGAGCAAATTTCTTAACAGGCGTAGCTACAACAACTGTTAGATTTCAGCTATTAAACCAACATTTATCTTCCTAAATGATTTATTTCAGCCAGCGGTAATTCTCAACAGAGCTGCAGGTTTCTCCCCTGGGACGACGGCGCGGCGCGATCACGTCTGTACTCCGGCTGCTGCTGCTCCGAGCCGGCGGCTCTTCTGATCTCGGAAAACATCGGATCAAATTTCTTAACAGGCGTTATTTGGATAAACTGAGCCCAGGTTGGGGATCTTAACGCTTACTTTTACGCCTGAAAAAATATTAAAACTTAATGAAGTGCCATATTAACAGCGCTACAGCTGAAATTAAAACAGCTTTTGGCTCTCAGCTTCCTGATTAGGAGTAGGGATGAAAACGAGGGTTAGGGGGAGAATTGGGACAGGCCCCTGGGAAGATTTCAAAAATCGGTCCCTTCTTTTTTAGGGGTAGTGAAGAAAAGAAGGGCGAGTGAAAGAAAGTAGGGGGTGTATTGGGATTGGGCCTTAGTATGGATTGATGGACACTAGCTAAGCAGAAACTTCCCACAATGCAATGCAGCAGTGTTTGGTTGCTAAGTGCTGCGCAGATACGTATATGTCATAAGTATAATAATATGATTACATAATATTAATATTATAACATTTGTATATAATAATATTATATAATGTTATCTTGTTTCGCCCCAGGATAAACGGGAAAGAGCAGAGCGGTGCTGCTACTGCTGCTGTGACAGGAGTTGTTACCATGGTAACAACTCCTACTCCCAACGGCAGGAAGTGCCGTGTGACTCTCAGTAGTACGTCCGAATTAATGAATATTACTGATATTTACTCAAAAGTGTGCCGAACTTAAGTAAACTTTTTGAGTATATACTGTTTAGTATGGCATTTCGGACGCACCGCTTGTGTGAACCAATCACAGGTGGACAGCATTAAGTACATGTAAATGCACACAATGCGATCCAATCACTCACACCAAATTAATATGTGGTCTATATGGCCATGTTCTTTTATAAGTGTAAATTCAATTCAAAAATACTTAATCAATTTCTGAAGGGAAGTTACTTAATTTTAATGCAATGCATCTTGAGGGAGCGGTAGCCTAGTGCAGTGTTTCCCCCCCCTGGTCCTCAGGGAAACACTGTCCTGCATGTTTTAGATGTCTCCTTGGATCAACACACCTGATTCAAATTGACACAAATTCAAATCCGAGGAGCAGGGTTGGGAAACACTGGCCTAGTGGTTACAGAGCACTTTGGGCCCCTGAGCAAGGTCCTTAACCCTTACTGCTCAAAAATGGCTGCCCGCTGCTCCTAGTGTGACTAGAGATGGGTTAAATGCAGAGGAAGAATTTCCCCATTGTGGAATTACTAAAGGAAAAAAATATTTATTTTTATCTTGGACCACGTTGAACAGGGGTGTCCAGTAGGCCTGTGTTGAAAAAATCGATTTCCCAACTCTAAATCGATTTTCATATTAATTCCTAAAAATTGATTCATATGTCTAAAAATCGATTTTTTTTTTTAAATTTTCTTTTTTTTTTTGGGGGGTGGGGGTTTAGTAATGTAATGTAATGTTTTGTTGGACATGAGAATAACTGGTGCCATGTTTTTGCCTTTAAATATGTTTAAAGGTATGAAAACATTAAAGTGTTAGGTTATAATTGCATAAATTGTCTATTTCATTACTTTATATTCTGTCTTGGGGTTACATTTGCAAAAAATGCTAAAAACCAAATTCTCAAAAATTAAAAACCAAAATAGACCGAAAATGGAACAAATAAAAACGGAATGTGGGAAAAAATAAAACCGATTTCATCCGTCTCTGTTTCCTCCCTGGATCTGTTTGGTAATTCTGACCCACATGTTTCTGTTTCAGTTCTATCAGCATTCTGGGAGCTGATTGGTCCTTACAGCATCATTAGCTGCAATATTTGCTGTTGAATCTCAATATAATACTAGTATTCATATGTTGCAGAACTACAGTCATATAATTCATGCAACAGCTCAAAAAACTGTTTTAATAACACTAACCCAAATCAATATCGGAATCGAATCGGATCGAATCAAATCTTGATAATCGATTCTGAATCTTAAGAATCGGAATCAAATCGATTCTTGACATTCGATCCCCAGCCCTAGTGTCCAAAGTTGGTCCTTGATGGCCTCTGTCCTGCAGGTTCTAGATGTTTCCATGCTTTAACGCACCCTGACGGACACGGCTGTGTCATGAACAGAGCTGTGCAGACCTTGAAGACGAGCTGATGATGAGCATTAATTAGAAACAGGTGTGTGAACAGTGTTTCCCAACCCTGGTCCTCGGGGCACACTGTCCCTTCATCATCACACCTGATTCTAATTAATGGTCCTAATTAGCTTGTCGTCAAGGCCTGCACGATTCTGTTGATGGCACAGCCACTTGTATCACGGTGTGCTGAAGCAGAGTAACATCTAAAACATGCAGGACAGTGGGCCTTGAGGACCAACTCTGGACACCCCTGACATTGAATGACCATCTAAATAACTGACATTATTTGTGTAGGCAGGAAGACATATTTATTATCAACACAGTGAATATTACAAGAAAATTTGCATGTGCATGTAGGTCACAGGAATGAGATCCAATCACAGCTTTTACTCAAAACACATGTTAACACAGGTGTGAACAGATGTGTTTACCTCTGGGTCTGGCCGAGCCGTGGTTTTCCTCCACGCTCAGTGCAACTTAAACATTCTCTGGGAGTGTTTCAGAAACAAAAAACTTTGCAGTGCATCTCGTCAGTTAGATACATGAGAATCGTGTGATTATTTTCACATTGCGAGAGAACAGAAACCAATAAAGGAGTATAAAATGCTTTACGGCTTTTAAAATAACCCTTTGTCCTTTTGTGGCTGAAATCTCATCTGAAACCTCCTGACCTGTTTACTTTCCACCACTAGTTAAACGTAAGATTTCTGTACAAGTAGTAGCCTGCCTGTCGTGCTGTAGTTTATATGGAAAATTGACCCGATTCTCTAGTTCTCTTGTGTCTAACTTCCTGACAGCACGACTTGCTGTACGTGAACTAAAACAGCCCAGCCGTGGTTGAGCATCGAAGAAGATTTGGCACATATTTTTAGCAGAGCAGCGCGAACAGTCACTTCTAAGGGGATTCTAAACACCACTGTGGTTCTTTGGGTAGGACCAGTCATTTTCTAGTGTTTCAGCACTCGGTGGAGAGCTGGGGTCCGTTTCACAAAGCAGTAGGGCTGGGCGATATGGACCAAAAGTCATATCTCAATATTTTCTAGCTGAATGGCGATACTCGATATATATCTCGATATTTTTTCTGTGACATAATTGGGGTTTCCCCCAAAGCATTATAGCATAGCATCTCTGTTAGCTTCATTTTTTTCTGAGGCAAACCCTTAAAAAAACAGTCAGTTTTAATACAAAGCCTCGTGCCAAATGTCACACAGGTTCCTTTATTAACAGAGGTCTGCACAATATCAAAATGTATAAAACAAATGAAATAAAAATAAACTGCCTGCATATATAGAATAAAAATACTTCTTGAATAAAATAAAACAAATATCCCTTTCCTGCATAACAATTAAATTAAAATACACTGTACAATTAATACAATGTAGACAGTAACAGGCAGACTTTTCCACTGAGGTTGACAGTTGTGCAAATAACAAAACATTTGTGCAAATCTCAAATAAAACATTCAAGTCAATTTGTCACAAAATAAGCTATATCAAAATAAAAAAAAAAAATTTTTTAACTTTATTTAACATTTCAATTTACAAAATCCCTTTGAGGAAACATTAGTTTGCATCTGAAGATCCACATACTTCACGCCACTGGAGTTAGAAGTGTTAATACGTGCGTATGGCAAGTATGAGAGCATATTTTGGATAAAAACCCACATTGTAATTGCCACACACCGTAATTGGGAATTAGAAGTTGCGTTCTGTATTGGACCAATACAGACACATATTATGCTCTTATTTATTTATGTAATAATATACAGGTGGAGGTCGGAACATTTGAATATATTGCAAAACTTCATTCGTAGTAAATTCAACTTAAAGTGAAACAAATATTATTTCCCACTACATACAAAGTGAGATATTTCAAGCCTTTTTTTGTTATAATTTTGGTGATTATGACTCACAGTTTATGAAAACCCCAAATAAAAAATCTCAAAAAATTAGAATATATTATGAAATCAATAAACAATTCAATCATCAAAATTATAACAAATAAAGGATTAACATATTGCTTTGCCTGTAATGAGACTATGTAATATACATGTATTACGTGGTCTGATAACCATCTCCCGACGAATATTTAATTCTCTGCGCATTAATTCTGCACCTTCATCAATTGTGTCTTCATCAAAAGGACATGCCATGTTTGTGACAATGGACCTCTGATATACTGACTCTGTTTTTAATGACAGACGGCAGAACTTCGCCAAAACTCGCCTGCTGACTGAATGAATGAGGAAATCAAATGTGCGTGTGGCTCTGAAAGAGGGAGGAGACGGAGAGAAACTCCAGGTTCATTGAGATAAACCTGGTCCCGACCAGGTTAGGTTCAGAGCGTCTGTTACTACGGTAACTGACCAGGTTAGGTTCAGAGAGTCTGTTACTACGGTAACTGACCAGTAGGGATGGGCGGTATGGACTAAAAAATGTATCACGATAATTTCTGGCATTTATCCCGGTAACGATAAAAATGACGATTTAAGAAAATACCAATTCAACTCCATCTTTTCAACTATAAATCTATCTCGCTCTCAGATCCACCATGTTTGTTACACAAAAATGTCATCAATGGGAATTTATCCTTTCTTTCTTTCTTTCTTTCTTTCTTTCTTTCTTTCTTTCTTTCTTTCTTTCTTTCTTTCTTTCTTTCTTTCTTTCTTTCTTTCTTTCTTTCTTTCTTTCTTTCTTTCTTTCTTGCTTTCTCATATCTATCTTTCTTTCTTTCTGGCTCATTTCTTCCTTCCTTCCTTCCTTCCTTCCTTCCTTCCTTCCTTCCTTCCTTCCTTCCTTCCTTCCTTCCTTCCTTCCTTCCTTCCTTAAATCAGTTTTACACAAAAACATCATCAACGGGAATTTATCATTTTTACCGTGAGATACAAATTCTTACCGTGGGGAATTTTTTTGACGGTTTATCGTGAACGGTAAAATATCGCCCATTCCTAGCCATTCCATGGCAACCGGCGACAACAAAAGATCCACATACCTTTTCTTTTTTTTTAAAACTTTATTTAACATTTCAATTTACAAAATCCCTTTGAGGAAACATTATTTTGCATCTGAAGATCCACATACTTCACGCCACTGGAGTTAGAAGTGTTAATACGTGCGTATGGCAAGTATGAGAGCATATTTTGGATAAAAACCCACATTGTAATTGCCACACACCGTAATTGGGAATTAGAAGTTGCGTTCCGTATTGGACCAATACAGACACATATTATGCTCTTATTTATTTATGTAATAATATACAGGTGGAGGTCGGAACATTTGAATATATTGCAAAACTTCATTCGTAGTAAATTCAACTTAAAGTGAAACAAATATTATTTCCCACTACATACAAAGTGAGATATTTCAAGCCTTTTTTTGTTATAATTTTGGTGATTATGGCTCACAGTTTATGAAAACCCCAAATAAAAAATCTCAAAAAATTTGAATATATTATGAAATCAATAAACAATTCAATCATCAAAATTATAACAAATAAAGGATTAACATATATTGCTTTGCCTGTAATGAGACTGTGTACTGTAATGTACATGTATTACGTGGTCTGATAACCATCTCCCGACGAATATTTATTTCTCTGCGCA
The DNA here is from genome assembly GCF_033807715.1 of Cololabis saira. NCBI lineage: Eukaryota > Metazoa > Chordata > Actinopteri > Beloniformes > Belonidae > Cololabis > Cololabis saira. Next base: position 6,296,813 of record NC_084591.1, read on the forward strand.
TTAATGCTGCACCTTCATCAATTGTGTCTTCATCAAAAGGACATGCCATGTTCGTGACAATGGACTTCTAATATTTATACTGACTCTGTTTTTAATGACAGACGGCAGAACTTCGCCAAAACTCGCCTGCTGACTGAGGACAGATGTTAATAACAGGTCTAAGAGTGGTCTAAGAAACCGGTGGAGAAAAAAAACAATACATTTGAACTAATCTGACTTTTGTACAGGACTATATTGCCTGGACACTTGAAGTCATTTTTAATAATTGTAGAAAGTAGGAATTCCTCTGCAAATTACCTACCTTTTGTTCAAGAAACAGAGATCACGAGTGTTTATTCCCATCACAGTTTCTGACTCTTTCCATGCAGAATTATGGATACACTGTATATAGTCAACGATAATACTCAGGTTGAAAATCTTTCATCTCGCAAGATGAAAGATATGTACACTATACACTTTACAGCTTACTATGTTGATCCTGCTGTTTATACTTGACCATTGTTGATTGTGTCACTGTAATCATACCACCAAATGCTAAGTGGAAGTGGAAGTTCTTTTCTGCAGCTCCGAGATTATTTTAGTTTACTTCCTTTGTCCATCAGCAATATAACAAGTAAAGCATATCTTATGTGAGTTGTTAATGACAAAATTGTTGAACAGCCATTTTTAGTGACATTGCAGAAATATATCCTTCAACTTGGCTTGAAAACACATCCTGCACATCCAACACATCATATTTGTAGCACTGTCTACTGAATGTTTACTGTCTACACTGAATGTAAATGCAAGAAAAGTGACAAATGACAGATTGATATTTTTTTAATTTTCAATTTTTTTAATTGTTGTCATGAACTAAATATTTAAGCGACTCCAAATCACCACCAGTTAACTTACACAGCAACTGCATTCTTATTTAAAGTAACACAACAGAGTTTGAAAACCTTAACAATGTTTGTTGAATTATTTTAGCAGCATATCAACTCGTAACAAGACGAACTGCACTTTTGCCAGCGTGTGAACATGTCCATGTCCTGCTGTAGGACTAGGTCATTCACAGAAAGATACCTGTGGCCTACTAGCCTACGCTGTTATGGTCAATTTCAAATTGTCATCTGTAACATTTAACTACCATATAGTAGAGGTGGAACATTTAAATTAATTAAAAAAAAAACAGGAAGAAACCAGTATAATGTGCTTGTTACTTGTTTATTTGTTTATTTATAGGATCCCCATTAGCTGATGTCGCAACATCAGCTATTCTTCCTGGGGCCCCCTATGCAATTTTAAAAGAACATACATAGTCCATACATACACACATATATTGCAGTTACGGATCACCGTAACACGGAGTCATAATATACACTAACAGCAGACTTTCTGTCTAAAATACATTAGTGGTGAAAAAAAAAAAAAAAAAAAAGAATCATAGTCATTACAATACCACGAAGTATAACCAACAAATACATTTCTGTAATAAATTATAGCATGTGATATATTTGTTACTCATTGAATTTTATGTAAAAAGTCTTTATCTACCTTTTTAAAACTGTATTTTGATGTAATATTTTTAATGTTATAAGGTAATTTGTTCCATCCTGTGATAGCTCTGTATATAACAGTGTGTTTTAAAAAGTTTGTTCTTGGCTTAGGTGCCAGTAAATGATCGTAACATGATTGTCTGGTTGGATATTTATGACGTTTCTAGTGAGCACTATCAGATCTGCGAAATATTGTGGTTTTTTACTATTAATCAACTTCCTCATGAAAGTAAGGAGACTTAATTTTAATCTGTTACAATTAAAGGTAATATGGAAAAGGGTCATTTTATAGCTTTGTGATTAGATTTATATTATATATATATATATATATATATATATATATATACATACATACATACATAGTATTCTTTCTTCTGTCTTTCTTCTTTTTTTCAAAACATCTTATAGTAACAGCTGAAAATGTTCTTGTTCACTTCCCATGAAAACAAAAAAAAGTAATCTCACCACTAATCTATATGAACGTGTTCACTTTTCTCTCAAAACAAAAACATTGGCTTTGACCATGTTTGGAACTAGAATATCGTGTATGATGAAGAATACATCATTTCTAACACCACATAGCCGGCAGAGGTGTCAAGTAACACAGTACAAATACTTTGTTACCTTACTTAAGTAGAAATTTTGGTTATCTATACTTCACTGGAGTAATTATTTTTCAGACGACTTTTTACTTTCACTCCTTACATTTTCACGCAATTATCTGTACTTTTTACTCCTTACATTTTAAAAACAGCCTCGTTACTCTATTTAATTTCGGCCTTTAAATAAAAACTATCCAGTTAAATTGCTCCATCCGGATAGAGTGAATTTGGTTGTGGTTGTTTCAGATGTTCTTGTCCAGTTTTGTTCTTACATCCGTTCCCTCAGATTCCTGCAACTAAACTTGGATGTACATTCCAATAAAGGTTAGGATAAATGATAACATGCCTCTGAAGTTTGACTTTTTGAACCATTACAATACTTATAGGCAACTAGTCATCATATCTCCTGCTCTCTGAAACACATGTTAATGCTCAATAGTACACATATATGGTTCTTTAATATATTTGCATTATACTAAGATGCATTCATTTTCAATGGCCTTTGTCCTTAATGGCTTTTTCCCCCTTACATTACTTTTACTTTTATACTTGAAGTAGTTTAGAACCCAGTACTTTTATACTTTTACTTGAGTAAAAAATTTGAGTTGATACTTCAACTTCTACAGGAGTATTTTTAAACTCTAGTATCTATACTTCTACCTGAGTAATGAATGTGAATACTTTTGACACCTCTGATAGCCTAACCCGAGAGCCGGAGACATGTGTGTGTGCAGTCTACTGTACATTAGATCCTTGACAGTTCAAATTCCCAGCACAATCCCTCGCCCCGCCCATGGGCGTGTCCTCGGGATGAACTGACCAATAGCGTTACGCCGGGGGCGTGGCCTGTTGCGTTAGCCCCGCCCACTCCCGCTGCTGCCGAGCGGGGATTGTTTTTCCTGATTTCCACTTTGCAGCCACTGCTTCTCCAATTCCTTATTTTAAACCACACGCCACTGACAAGTTGCTTTTTTTTTCACCACGTTAGGAGGCGAAGCCACACGTAACGGATCCTTAAATCCCCCATCGGTGAACTTCTTTGGAGAGGAGAGAGAGAGGGGTGAGTTCAGCCGAATCCATTCAGCAAAGCTAACGCGGCTAGCTCGGTGGCTGCTTTTAAAGTATCCTCTCCGCGGGAGATCGGCGTCCCTTTGCATGCCATTCCCTCGCACTCGCACGTACCTGGCGCTCCGTGGAGGATTATGGATGCATCTGTGAATGCTTTCGCCCTCGGCGAGCGTGAGCGCCAACAGCCCCCCGTGTTGTTTACATTAGCTGGGAGCTAACTGCTACTCCCGGGCGACGAGATCCTGGCGGGGGCGGGGCTGTGCTGCCCCCCCGGGCTCCGCGCTCCCAATGGCGGGTGAGCGCAAACTCGAGCCCGGTGCTTCCCTGCGCTGCAAGGCCTCAAACAGTGGAGCCACGTTTATTTTAATAAATACGTAAAAATACATTTATTTTTTTTTAAAAAGGGCTTCAAAACAGAAAGCTGGATTGGTATAAGTCACAAAAAGGCGAGTTTGTTGGTGGGTTTGACTCGAGCGAGGACGAGCCTCGCCGTTTGTTATGGTGTCGACCGTAGACGTATGTGTGTGTACGGTGTTGACGGGCGACTGTTGTTGCTGGTGATGTTTTCTTTATTTGCAGCCAACCAGACTTCTTGTGGTTGTGTCCTTTTGAGAACTCATTCATAGTGCTGGGGGAAGTTGTGAATGGAGACGGGCTCCCACGTTCCCGCAGCACCTGTTCGCTGCGCCGGTGACGTAGAGGTGACGTCACTGAGGAGGCTGAGCGAGAATCAGAGCTGAATTCAGGGGAGATTCACATCACAGATCAGAGCTGAATTCAGGGGAGATTCACATCACAGATCACAGCTGAATTCAGGGGAGATTCACATCACAGATCAGAGCTGAATTAGAATAGAATACTTTATTGTCAATGTACCTGGGTACAGTGAGATTGAACGCAGCATCACCTCTCCAGTGCAAGACAAATAAGAAACAATAGTGCAAACAATAAGAATATAAGAAATATAAATAATATAAAAAATATAAAAAATGTTAAGGTGCATTTGAATAGTGAAGACCTGAGATTCTATTTACAGATGATAGTATATAGTTACACATGTAGTGGAATATTGCACAGATGGTCCAGGAGAAGTATTGCACGGTAAAAACAGTAACGGAGACATTCACGAATTCAGGGGAGATTCACATCACAGTAAAACACACTGTTATATACAGAGCTATCACAGGATGGAACACATTACCGTATAACATCAAAATAAAGTTTTAAAAATGTGATTTTCTGGATTTTTTTTTTAGATTCCATCACTCACAGTTGAAGAGTACCTATGATAAAAATTACAGACTTCTACATGCTTTTCAAGTGGGAAAACCTGCAAAATCGGCAGTGTATCAAATACTTGTTCTCCCCACTGTATGTCATAAGTATAATATAAAGTATAATAATATTATTATATAATATTATTAATATTATAATATTCGTATATAATAATATTATATAATGTCATCTTGTTTCAGCCAGGATAAACGGTAAAGAGTGGAACAGTGCTGCTGTTGCTGCTGTTACCATGGTAACAGCTGCTACTGCTGCTGTGACACGTCACTTCCTCCCAACGGCAGGAAGTGACGTGTGCGCTCTTAATAGTACGTCCGAATTAATGCACACTACTGATATTTACTCAAAAGTGTGCCTAACTTAAGTAAACTTTTTAGTATATACTGTTTGGTATGGCATTTCAGATGCACTGATGGAGTCGACATAAATTTAAACATAAAATTCCTCAGCAGAGCATGGAAGGTGGGGACGTAACAATTAACAAATAAAGTGCTTGCACTTGTCCATCCTGGAAGCTTAAGGAGGATCCTGAATGCATCATTATATGCTACCTGCAACTTCTTTAGCTTGGGCTTGAGCTGTTGCTCTGATGAACTCTCATAATTAATAGAGTCTCAGAGAAACCAATCACCCTGCAATAACAATAATAACAGTAATTATCTATAACACTATCACATGCTGTAACAATGCACCTTCCAGCAATAACCATGTCTGCCTCATTCTGCTGCACCTTTCAGTTTTGTAATTGTATATATGTTAATAAGTGCCACATTTGTTTATTTACTGTTTGCTATTTTTAAATCTGGGTACAGCGAGTGAAATAACCAGAGTCAAGTTCCCTGTTGGACAATGTTCAAACTTGGCCAATAAAGATGAGCTGTGCACATATGGAATCTACGAGCAGCTTGTTGGCCTGAGCATAGAGCTGACAGCACTGACGCTGGATGTCATTAGGGCTGGGCGATATGGACCAAAAGTCATATCTCAATATTTTCTAGCTGAATGGCGATACTCGATATATATCGATATTTTTTCTGTGCCATAATTGGGGTTTCCCCCAAAGCATTATAGCATAGCATCTCTGTTAGCTTCATTTTTTTCTGAGGCAAACCCTTAAAAAAACAGTCAGTTTTAATACAAAGCCTCGTGCCAAATGTCACACAGGTAAATTTATTAACAGAGGTCTGCACAATATCAAAATGTATAAAACGAATGAAATAAAAATAAACTGCCTGCATATATAGAATAAAAATGCTTCTTGAATAAAAGAAAAGAAATATCTCTTTCCTGCATAACAATTAAATTAAAATACACCGTGCAATTAATACAATGTAGACAGTAACAGGCAGACTTTTCCACTGAGGTTGACAGTTGTGCAAATAACAAAACATTTGTGAAAATCTCAAATAAAACATTCGAGTCAACTTGTCACAAAATAAGCTATATCAAAATCATAAAAAAAAATACTTTTTTTTTTTTTAAATCGATATAAAAGATATTGTCTCGTACCATATCGCATTTGAAAATATATCGATATATATTAAAATCTCGATATATCGCCCAGCCCTACCTCATACTGCTGCACCTTTCATTAAAAAAAAAAAAATGTACCGGTATATGTTAATAAGAGGTAAGAGCCATTTGTCTATTTACTGTACAGTGAGGGAAATAACCAAGTCAAATTCCCTGACTTGGCCAATAAACCTGATTATGATACAATTTAAAAGTGAAAGGTGCAGCAGTATGAAGTAGTCATGGTTATTGAAAGGTGTATTGTTACAGCATATGATTGTGGTTATTATTATTATTATGATTATTATTATTATTATTGCACAGTGGTTGATTACTCTGAGACTCTGAGTGTTGAGAGTTAATCAGAGCAACAGCTTGGGGGAAGAGTCTGGAGGTTTTGGCATAAATAATGATCATTCTTTTTTTTTTTTCTACATTCCTTCTACAATTTCTCAGTTGTTAAAAAAAAAGTATCATCTGTGCATACTTTTCTAGCCTTAATGTTGTTGGTAGGGATCTTTTTTTTCAGCACAGATTATGAGGCATTTGTAAAACCCACTGATCCCGATCCAACACTACTTTTGTGTGGAACAAACTAAAAACATCTGGCTTTACTTAAACACTTCACAAAAAATGTGATAGGATCTTGATTTAACTTACAATAATAGACAAAAACAATATGCTCACACTGATAACACTCCCATTTAACATTCATAGTGCTGGAGGAAACAGTGTCTATTATTGTGACTTCCAGGAAGATCATATAACATTGCGTTTTTTTTGGCAAATAAATCCAGAAAAGCTTTTAATTCCAGGGCAAATGCTTTCTCTTTTTTTGTTTATTTCAACTGCCGATGTCACTTAAGGCTGTTGACATGTGATGTATCAACAATTAGGATTAAAGCGACTCTGTTGCCTCGTGGTTGTACCCCATCATCATTCTATACCCGATCCAACTATTTAGATAATATTGGGCCTGAAATAAGAGATATTGATTTTGGATCAGCGCACCCATATTTGCTGAAAAGCCCCAAAACATCCCCATGTTCAGGCAAAAGTGCAATCAGACCCGTGATGTTGTTCCACAGTGGTACATGCAAGTGTCATACAAATGGCACACTTGTGCATACAATCCCGAGTAGCTGATTACTTTGAAGCTACTGGCATATTTGTCCCGCTAAAAGAGTTAGAAATCTCATCAGATCAGTGGTCAGCGTATGTCTAAGCCAGGGGTGTCAAAATCATTTTGCTTGGCGGGCCGGATTTGACCAATTTTTTTCTCGCGGGCCGCACGCTCAAAATAACAAAAACGGTGCGAAAAAAAAATATTTTTCTAATTATTTTTTTTTTACTATTGTTATCTAATCCAATATCAGTTTAGTTAAATTTAAAGGTAATATGCACTTTGTTTACACTTTAATTATGTAAAATATATTTCTTCAGGATCTTTTCTTGAAATTTCTCGTTTTTTTTTTCAAATTATGTAAGATACTTTTAATATCATTTTACAAAGATAAACAGAAACAAGTATGTTTTTTTTAAAATATTTTGCTTTTTTATAGGAAATTTAATTAAAAGCAAAATCTTTATTACATCTGAGAGTGTTTCTTTGTGATTTAGAGATTTTTCCAGTACAATTAAGTGTATCTATTCTTAAAAATTGGCGCGGATATTTACGCCAGTGTGCCGAAAAAGTTAGCACTTCTCTTTTAAATGTTTTACTTTGTCACTTTTGTTGAAATTCTCCGAATAAATATCTTCTATCATCTTTTTTAGCAGTGATATTTTTCCTGCGAAAAATTTAAAAAAAAACCCACCGTCGACAAAGAAATAAAATCAGCAAATGCATTCTAGAAAACTAAAAAAATGTCGAAAAACTGCTCTCTTTGTGGAATAACGATGGATTTGTAGAAGAAATATATTATCGGATATGCTGCGATTCATGGCAATTATTTATGCCTTCCTTTCTAGTAAATTAACATTTCGGTTTTTTGCGTTGGAAACTTCTCGCGGGCCGCATGAAAATCTCTCTCAGGCTGCATGCGGGCCGCACATTTGACACCCCTGGTCTTGGGCTGGGCGATATATCGAGATTTTAATATATATCGATATATTTTCAAACACGATATGGTACGAGACAATATCGTTTATATCGATTTAAAAAAAAAAAATTTACATTTTTTTTTAATGATTTTGATATAGCTTATTTTCTGACAAATTGACTTGAATGTTTTATTTGAGATTTGCAAAAATCTTTTGTTATTTGCACAACTGTCAACCTCAGTGGAAAAGTCTGCCTGTTACTGTCTACATTGTATTAATTGCACAGTGTATTTTAATTTAATTGTAATGCAGGAAAGGGATATTTGTTTTATTTTATTCAAGAAGCATTTTTATTCTATATATGCAGGCAGTTTATTTTTATTTCATTAGTTTTATACATTTTGATATTGTGCAGACCTCTGTTAATAAAGGTACCTGTGTGACATTTGGCACGAGGCTTTGTATTAAAACTGACTGTTTTTTTAAGGGTTTGCCTCAGAAAAAAATGAAGCTAACAGAGATGCTAACAGAGATGCTAACAGAGATGCTATGCTATAATGCTTTGGGGGAAACCCCAATTATGGCACAGAAAAAATATCGAGATATATATCGAGTATCGCCATTTAGCTAGAAAATATCGAGATATGACTTTTGGTCCATATCGCCCAGCCCTACCCTGGTCTAAGCCAAGCGGCAAAGCTGACCTGCTGGCACTGTATGTATTGTTACGTTACAAGTTAAAGAGTATTGCCATATGCTCTTCAACGGTCTTTACATTCCACCAAGAAGCTGATTTAATAGATTGCCATAACTTGACATAAGTCTCTCGGTTTTAAATGGTCTCCTTGTCTTTTATTCCCAGGTCTCGCAGCTCTCAAGAGTATGAGTTCATAATGAAGCGGCGTCTGGAGGATCAGGAAACGGTTTTTGCGTCCCAGCAGCGGCGCCTCGCTGGCAACACGGAGGCTTTCCAGCATCGTGTCCTGGCCCCTGCTCCAGCACCGGCGGTGTATGAAGCCGTCTCCGAAAACATGCAGCCCACCGCCGGCGTCCAGTACTCCGTCCCACAGGGATACCAGGTACTAGGAATGGGCGATATTTTACCGTTGACGATAAACCGTCAAAACAATTCCTCATGATAAGAATTTGTTCATCTCGTGGTAAAAACGATAAATTCCCGTTGATGACGTTTTTGTGTAAAGCTGATTTATGGATGGATGGATGGATGGATGGATGGATGGATGGATGGATGGATGGATGGAAGGAAGGAAGGAAGGAAGGAAGGAAGGAAGGAAGGAAGGAAGGAAGGAAGGAAGGAAGGAAGGAAGGAAGGAAGGAAGGAAGGAAGGAAGGAAGGAAGGAAGGAAGGAAGGAAGGAAGGAAGGAAGGAAGGAAGGAAGGAAGGAAGGAAGGAAGGAAGGAAATAAATAAGAAGGAAAGGGGAGAAGGCAGGGAGAAAACAAGGAAAGGAGGAAGGAAGGGAAAAAACAAGGAAAGGAGGAAGGAAGGGAGAAAACGAGGAAAGAAGGAAAGGAGAAAACAAGGAAAGGAGGAAGGAAGGGAGAAAACAAGGAAAGGAGGAAGGAAGGGAGAAAACAAGGAAAGGAGGAAGGAAGGGAGAAAACAAGGAAAGGAGGAAGGAAGGGAGAAAACAAGGAAAGGAGGAAGGAAGGGAGAAAAGAGGAAGGGAAGAAGGAAGGAGAGAGCAGAAGGAAGGAAGGAAGGAAGGAAGGAAGGAAGGAAGGAAGGAAGGAAGGAAGGAAGGAAGGAAGGAAGGAAGGAAGGAAGGAAGGAAGGAAGGAAGGAAGGAAGGATAAATTCCCGTTGATGACGTTTTTGTGTAACAAACATGGCGGATCTGAGAGCGAGATAGATTTATAGTTGAAAAGGTGGAGTTGAATTAGTATTTTTTTTATCGTCATTTTTATCGTTATCGGGATAAATGCCAGAAATTATCGTGATACATTTTTTAGTCCATACCGCCCATCCCTAGCAGGTACTACATGCTCCGTTTGTTCAGAGCGAGCCTCTGATACTTTACAGTTAAAACAAGGTTAAACAGCAGTTAGTTTCCCTAAGAGCTCTCATGTGGTGTTTTTTCCAGCACATCTCACTTTATATCAAGTTGATTTACTGATTTGATTTGATTTGATTTACTGTGCACCCCTTCTTGACTTTTATGACACGGTCACAGGGCCTGCAGGTCAGTGATTTAAATGAAAGGTGTCTGCCCCCCCAGGTCCCCCCTGTAGCCCAGAACAGCGGCGGTCATGGGCACACTCCCAGCCCAGCCGTCCACCCCGGACCTCACCACCACAGTCCAGCGGTGCAGCCTCACGGGCCCGCGGTGATGTCAGGACACGGCCACACAGCGGCCCCGCAAGCCTCCGCTCAGGGCCACCAGCAGTTCCAGAGGCTTAAGGTCAGTTAGCCACCTCGCATGTCTTACATCCCATGCATAACGTCATGGATTCGTAGCTCCAAGTAAGTTGAAAGAAATGAATAAACAGCGTGAAGGAAAAGTCTGCAGACCCCTTAGATCAGGGGTGTCAAACTCATTTTGCTTGGCGGGGCCGGATTTGACCAATTTTTTTCTCGCGGGCCGCACGCTCAAAATAACAAAAACGGTGCGGAAAATGTTTTCTCTGATTCTTTTTTTTTTACTATTGTTATCTAATCCAATATCAGTTTAGTTAATTTTAAAGGAAATATGCACTTTCTTTACACTGCAATTATGTAAAATATATTTCTTCAGGATCTTTTCTTGAAATTTCTCGTTTTTTTTTTTCAAATTATTTAAGATACTTTTAATATCCTTTTACAAAGATAAACAGAAACAAGTATGTTTTTTTTATATTTCGCTTTTTTATAGGAAATTTAATTAAAAGCAAAATCTTTCTTATTACATCCGAGTGTTTCTTTGTGATTTAGAGATTTTTCCAGTACAATTAAGTGTATTTATTTTTAAAAATTGTCGCGGATATTTACGCCAGTGTGCCGAAAAAGTCAGCACTTCTTTTTTAACAGTTTTACTTTGTCACTATCCTCGTATTCAAAACTGAAATTCTCCAAATAAATATCTTCTATCATCTTTTTTAGCGGTGATATTTTTCCTGCGAAAATATATAATAGTAGTCAGTTAATGAAAATAAACGACCGTCTACAAAGAAATAAAATCAGCAAATGCATTCTAGAAAACAAAATTTTTTTCGAAAACTGCTCTATTTGTGGAAGAAATATATTATCGGATATGCTGCGATTCATGGCAATTATTTATGCCTTCTTTTTAAATTAACATTTTTTGTTTTTTGCGTTGGAAACGTCTCTCGGGCCGCACGAAAACCTCTCTCGGGCCGCACATTTGACACCCCTGCCTTAGATTAAAGTGGTTGACTACATCAATTTGCTATAAAATGTGTTTATCTGACCTTCGTCAAAGTCACAACATCAGATAAAAATAACGTGTTTAAGATGATAACATACCATTATAATCTTGCATGCTTTTATTGAACATTCACATTGCTGGTGGGGGGGGGGAGTAAATGTGACTCAGACCTGCACAATGTTCAGGCGGACGCTTTTACAGACTGCTTCACCTCAGATACATTTCTAAGTCGTCTGGTGTGAGCTGGGAGCATTTCTGTGGGTTAAGGTCTCGGCTCTGACGGGCAGATTTGATGTTTCTGGAACCGTTCTGTGGTTGACTTGGTTCTCAGGGTCACTGTCCTGCTGTGTCACCCAACTCCGGCTAGACTTCAGCCGGTGGACAGACACCCTGACATCATCTTGTAGGAAACTTAAAGAAGCACTATGTAACTTTTCCACCTTAATATCATATTTCCAGAGTCATTGTGATGGTACATCAACTTCCAACAGGTTTAATGAACCTCTGTCATGGTCTGAGGGAGTCTGTATCGCCTTCACTGGCACTATGTAACTTTGAGGAGCATGGTAGGAACCCTGCCACACTTAAAAAACTACACATTGTTACGTCTTTGACTGCTTTACGGCATACGTCACTTCCCCCTCCTTCCTGATTCGTAGTCGAGACGAAAATGGGCGGGGCTTGGAGCACAGCTCTGCAGAAGCTGGTAACCCGTTGCTGTTGTAGCTGCAGCAGCTCCACACAACAGATGTGGGGAAAAGATCCTAATGGTTTAACTTCTCACCGCTTTCCTGCTCGGAGGCAGAACCACGGAGGCCGAGTATCTGATATAACAGAGTAAAAGAGTCGTCGGGTCGGTTGGATCGCGGCTGTAACGACCAAACATAAACTTCCACACATGATCACAAACAAACACGCAGACCGGGGTCGGATCAAAACACGGGTTTTAATCCCCACTTCTCCAGCAAAACGCAGTTGCTGGACAGCTCTCTGCGGTGCAATTAACCCCAATCTTCAGATAAAACTAGTTTGTTGAGGAAAAAATATTAACTCTATTTGTAGCTGCAGAGGAAAAAATAATCTCACGAGGAAAACAAAAATATTGATCACGCCTCGAAGCCTCTTCAGCATAATATAGTAGTAAAAAAAAAAAGAAAAGAGAAGTAAGAGTAATACAAAACATGTACTGTATGTTGTACTATTATACAAATTTATTGAAACACATGGCGAGTCAAACATTTACCAAAGCAGCTGCCAAACACTCCTAAACAAGGTAGTAAGACGTGGGTTGTGCAGAACTGCGGCAGTAAATCCTCATCGGAGGTCCACTCTTTGATAGGGATTTCATATGGATCCAAACCGTTAATAATAATATACATATACTACTCCCTGGCTTCCTTGTTTAAGGTATCCCGGTAAATTCCAGTTCCTTTCCAGCAGTTTCACATCTTTTTTTTTGCGTTCCGTCTGTTCACTTGGTGAAACAGAAAAGTAGTTTTGAAAGTCCGTCCCGTCTTCATTCGCTATCAAAACAAATGCACGCGACGGGCACAGGATCTTTCCGGCAGTACGCGCTGGTGCTCATGGGTAACGTAGTGTTCTTTCTGGTAAAGCACTACCGCTTTTGTCCAAAGGAGCTGCCAAACTCAACAAAAGCTGAGAGTTACATTGTGCTGCTTTAAGTCAACTTGTATTTCCCCCTTAATGGTGGCAAGTGGAGCAGGCCCTGAGGCAATGAAGCACGGCCAGAATATGATCTCTGTCGTTCTTCACCCGTGGTAAGGCTTTGCACCGTAGCTCTGAGCGTCGTTCCTAAACGGCTCCGCTTTTGTTTCATCAGTCCTCAAAACCTTTTCCCAGAACGTTGCACATTGCTGAAGTGCTCCTTGCCAAATGTCGGGCATGCAGTAAGTTTTCTTTTTGAGCACTGGCTTCCTTTGTGCTGTTCTGTCATGGACACACAGTCTGTTCCAGTGACGTCTCCAAGACTTTAGCCTGTTACTCGTGGTACGTCTTTACCTCATTGATGATTGGAGTTGTCTCGACTGGGCGGCCACCTCTAGGAAGAGCAGTTTCAGCTCTTTTGGCCTTTTAGAGATAATGTTTTACAATGTGGAGTCGGACCGATGGTTGCCATAACCCACTCAGTTTACTTTCAAACCTTAGGTAGGTTATTGATCAGGCCGTTTGTGTTCAGAATTCATGTTCACATCAGCAAACTTTAAATGTTGTATAGCCAAACAAGACCTCCAGGTAGGCCTGGTCCATGTGGCCTTTTACATTCACACCAGTATGAACATTCTATATTTCTACATTAAAACATTATTACTCATTTTAATTTTGCTAATTATATACTAATTTTAAACTTAGGGGAAATCACAACTAAGTCAAAGTTACCTAAACGGTATTTATTAAACAGTGAGTGGCACAAACGTAAAATTGCCATTTCAAAACAGAAACAAACCAAAAAAAAAAAAATGTCACAGACACAACATTTCAAAACAAGAAATTACTGCACTTTTGTGCGCGATGTAACTCACTTGGCATTTCAAAACACAAAATTAAAGTGCACTTTTTGTACGTAAAGCCACTACAGTATTTTAAAACAAATAAAGTGCCTTTTTGTGCATGTTGTCACTAAGATGACTTTCAAACAAAACTAAATTAAAGTTTACCTGTTGTGCATAATGCCAATAGGATATTAAAAAAAATATATAATGCACTTTTTTGCAGGATTTCACTGGTAATTTCACAATCAGTAAAAAAAAAAAAATTTGCTGCATAATAATGGAATGAATTCAAATGGCGAGAAAAAAGTGTATTTATTAAAAGACCCTTTTAGTTTTTTTTAGTCTTACAATCCTGTGTTTGCAAACACAATACTTCAACATATAACAATTCACAAAAGGTGAATGAGGTTCATTATGGAAAAGTTCAGATCTTTAGTTTCAGTTTATGAAATACATGTAAGTAAAAAGAAAAAAAAAGTAGTTGTATTTTGTGCACGGTTGCGTGCAACGTCATTCCTGTCCCGAGCTATGAAAAATCTAACCGGTTTGCAAGTTGAACGAGTTGTGAACCAGCACTGGCCCAGAACCAGGAACCGGTTTGGTGGAAAACGCACACGAGGGAGAGATGAGAGAGTGAAAAGCCTGGAGTTAAATATCCGCGGCTAAAAGCAAATGCGTGACAAGGTATACTCGAGTTTCACAACATAGTCATTTTCTACAAGCCGCGATATATAGAGTATATTCGATATTTTTTATTAATTGGAGTCCAAACTCCTTTTAACTTAGCTTGAAGTAATTAGCCTGTTTGTTCTCTTGTTTTTTTCTTCCAGCACTGTAAATCTTTAATGTATCTTTTAAAGAAAGACAACTTGATAAAACAGTTTTTGTTTGCTGGCAGCTTAGACTTAGTTTAAGATCAAATCACATTTTATAGAAAATTAATGCAGAAAACCATTAAATTGCAAGGGATGTTTCCACTGTAACACACTGTTACAGCTTTTTGGGAAATTGAAAATGTTTTTTTTTTTTTTTTATGCACTTTCTATTGATTTAAAGCTGCTCTGTTAGTTCTGTCTGTCAAATGTGTAAAATTCGATCACTCTGGTCATTGTAGAGTGTTTTACTACCAAAAGTATTTCACGCATGAACGTCAGCTTATTTCTGGAGAATGAGCGGGGAGCCGGGCCCACACTTCCTCTGCAGTTGTCGTTGGCACGTCCACCTCACAGCAGGAGACGCAGCCTCAAAGCCGGACGTGTCACGTGACACTCAAGTAGAGGACAAAGCGTTTGATGCACCTCAGAATTAGTTGCTGAGACTCCCCGATGAATGTTTGTATTGATATCACCGGCATTTGGATCTGAATGTATCCTTTATGTGATTGAGCAAATGTACCGGTACGGCGGGAACTATGTCAACATTTTTGAAAGTTGACACCCACCCACCCCATCCACACTTTCACACACACTTTTCATGCCAGCTGTTTATTTTGCTGTCATGTTGTTTTGGGAAAGAATTTGAATTTAACATCAAACTTCCTTAACTTATGGCTAGGGCTGGGTATCGATTCAAATGTCAAGAATCGATTCCGATTCTTAATATTCAGAATCGATCATCATGATTCGATTCGATTCAATATTGATTTGGCTTAGTGTTATTTAAAATGTTTTTTGAGCTGTTGCCTGAATTATATGACTCAGATATAAATAACTCAAACAGGCCTTTCAATATCCATTTAAAGTGCAAAAAAGAAAGAAATTGCAACAGTTCATGCAGTAAACAAATCATTTTAGCTTATCTAATTTATTCTGTCACCACGCACACATATTGCCATGAAGCACCTGCATTTTTCAGAAGTGTTATGACAAACTGTGTGTCCGACTACCGGGATTAAAGTTCACCTGGCGAAAATGATGGGGAAAAAAAATAAAAAATAAAAAATAAAAAAAAATAAAAATAAATTGATCTTTAGACATAAGAATCGATTTTTAGGAATTAATATGAGAATCGATTTAGAATCGGAAAATCGATTTTTTTCAACACAGGCCTACTTATGGCAACGCTAGCATCGGTAGGTGATACACTGTTTTGTCATGGTAGACACAGCAACTTTTTGTCTGTTTGTTAGTTGTTTTTCCGAGATCTTGACTACAGAAGGTTTTACTGGGTCAATTTCCGGCTTTTCAGCAGCTTCTAGTCTCACTTTAGCATTTTACTGGGACCTAGATCTCTTGTTTTATGGCAGTTAGTGCAAGTAGAAACGAGGGGAGATGTAGCTTAAAGTGACGTGAGGGAATGTTTGACATTTTTTAGCTCAAAGGCGTGGAGGTTAAATTGTTTTGACAAAAATGTCCACGTTTTACTCGTTCAGTCATTCTCTTGTTTTCTCTTCCGTTGCTACTGTTTTTGAGTCACTTGGTTAGCTTGGTCGTTCTGTGAGCTGGTTTCATTGTCGTTGATGTGTCACGTACTGCAACAACTATAAAGGTAGGCACAAGGGATCATGAGAGCTAGACGATATTTACAAATATTAATCAAATATTCCTTTGAATGGAAGTGAAAATGAAGAGAAATTATATTTTTCTGTGAGAAATGTGTGATTTAGCTGCTATTTGAAAGTGCTAACATCATAACTCCCTCCCACAGGAAGTACTAAGCCTTATCTGCATGTGTAGGTTCCTCTGCACCTGCTGTCTTCATTCATTTAATTATTTATTCAAACAGGTTAAAACAAAATCAAAAAAATAATCAGAATACATAAAATGTATATACCAAAAAAAAAAACATAAGCAAAACAAAGCAAATTAAAGAGACAAATCTATATGTAGATAAATATTTCCTGTTTGAAAGGGTGTAGGACGAAGTTTCAAAAAACTTTTCTAGTCCTACCCCTTCTAATGTTCTGTTTTTACCATTTCTTCATTTCATAGAACTTCTAAAAGAAAAGCATAAAAGAAAAGAAAAGGTGGTTCAGCTGAGCAAGGCACTCTGGTCACTGGCTGTCAGTTCATGTGTCCATTTTCGTTTTGTATCCATAAAGAGTATGGATTTTAAAGATTTGTTTAAACTTACTTAGTGATTTGCATGATTTCATTATATCTTTGCAGTTGTTCCACAGATTAACTCCCTTTGTTCGTACATGCTGTTTTTTAAAATTGCATATTCCCCTGAGATTGTTTATTTTCTGTTATTTGAAACAACTTCTGGATGTCTTGTGGCAACTGATGAGGATTTACTTTGTGCATGATTTGTAAAGTTTTGAAGTCGACCAGATCCTTAAATTTGAGTGTTATCAGTTTTATGAAGAGTGGGTTTGTTGATTCTCTAAAGGCCGCTTTATTTACAATTCTTATTGCTACTTTTTGAAGTTTGACTATTGTATCCGTATTTGTTTTATATGTGTTCCCCCACACTTCCACACAGTAGCTCATATATGGAAGTATGAAGGAGCAGTACAAGGTGTATAGTGATGATTGATTAAGAAGGTGTTTGACTTTGTGTAATATTGCAATTGATTTGGATATTTTGGTTTTAAGTGGTAGAGGTAGTGGTTCACATATGATGCACAAGCTGACAGTAACTCGGGAGCTAAAGTTGCAAACATTTGCATTCTCACAGTGCAATAAAAAGACTGGTTTTACTCTAAAAACCCTGTTATAAAGTCTGGATCAGACCTCTGTTGCTAAGTTTTAACAGAATTGTGTCCATCCTGTTCCCTCTGTGTCAGGTGGAAGATGCTTTATCTTACTTGGATCAAGTGAAGCTACAGTTCGGTAACCAACCTCAGGTCTACAATGACTTTCTAGACATAATGAAAGAGTTCAAGTCCCAAAGGTAAGACACTTGTTTGATTTCACTTGAAGGATTCAAAACATTGTTGACTCGAACTCGAATGGGAATTTACAGGACTGTCACAGAAAATTAGAATATTGTGATTTTCTGTAATGCAATTACAAAAACAAAAATGTCCTACATTCTGGATTCATTACAAATCCACTGAAATATTGCAAGCCTTTTATTATTTGAATATTGCTGATCATGGTTTACAGCTTAAGAAAACTCAAATATCCTATCTCAAAAAATGAGAATATTCTGGGAATCTTAATCTTAAACTGTAAACCATAATCACCAATATTAAAATAATAAAAGGCTTGCAATATTTCAGTTGATTTGTAATGAATCCAGAATGTATGACATTTTTGTTTTTTTTAATTGCATTACAGAAAATAAAGAACTTTATCACAATATTCTAATTTTCTGAGACAGTCCTGTAAATTCACACCTTTTTTTGTTTCGGTGTTTTTCAGCATCGACACTCCCGGGGTCATCAGCAGAGTTTCGCAGCTCTTCAAAGGCCACCCTGACCTCATCATGGGCTTCAACACTTTCCTTCCTCCCGGCTACAAAATTGAAGTCCAGACCAACGACCTGGTCAACGTGACGACGCCCGGTCAGATCCACCACATCACCCCTCACGGCATCTCGGTCCAGAACATCCCCATCACCGGAGCGTCTACTCAGCACCAGTCCCCGCTCCCCCCCGTCACCACCACCGCGGCTCCAGCCATCCTCACGCAGCCCACCCCGGCCAAGATAAGCAAGGCATGAGCCCCGACGTCGTACCCCAGAGGTCACTAGGGCTGGGGATCGATTCAAATATCAAGAATTCGATTCCGATTCTTAAGATTCAGAATCGATTATCACGCTTTGATTCGATCCAGTTCGATCCGATATTGACTTGGGTTACTGTTAATAAAACAGTTTTTTCAGCTGTTGCATGAATTACATGACTGTCTAGTTATGCAACATATTAAAACTAGTATTATATTGAGATTAAATGGCAAGTATTGCAGCTAATGATGCTGTAAGGACCAATCAGCTCCCAGAATGCTGATAGAACTGCTTTCAGAAACATCATGTGGGTCAGAATTATCAAACAGATCCAGGGAGGAAACAGAGACGGATGAAATCGGTTTTATTTTTTCCCCATTTATGAGAATTTGGTTTTTAACATTTATGCAAATGTAACCCCAAGACAGTATATAAAGCAAAGAAATATAGACAATTCATGCAATTATAACTGAAAACTTTAATGTTTTCATACCTTTAAACGTATTTAAAGGCAAAAACATGGCACCAGTTATTCTCGTGTCCAACAAAATATTACTTTTTTGGGGATAAACAAAAAAAGTACCAAAAGTTGTAATGTAATGATGGGAAAAAAAAAAAAGTCTTTTAAATCAATCTTTACACATATGAATCGATTTTTAGGAATTAATCAGAATCAGAATCAGAAAGGGGTTTATTGCCAAGTTTGTTAACACACACAAGGAATTTGTTGTGGTGATTGGTGCAATACAGTAAAAATAAAAATATAAAAGCAAACAAATATATGGAGATAAAGTAAGAGATAGAATAAAGTAAAATGTATAAACAGAAATAAACAGAAATGTACAATATGAGGATTAAAAAGTGCCGGATATGAATCTTTACAAAAAGTGACGTAGGATGACAGATGACAGATAAAATGTATAAACAGAAATGAACAATATAAACAGAGATGTACAATATGGGGTTTTTAAAGTGTCGGATGTGAGTCTCTACAAATGTAATATGAGAATCGATTTAAAATCGGAGAATGGATCTTTTCAACACAGGCCTAGAGGTCACCAGAGAATGTGGTGTTTCTAGATAAGATAAGATAATGCTTTAATAGTCCCACAGAGGGGAAATTTGTAGTTTACAGCAGCAAAGGGGATAGTGCAAAAACAGGCATCAATAGAAATAGTAATAACACAGTAATAATATCAGTATGACGCACTATAAACAGTAAACTGGTATATACCATAATTATAATAATAAGAAAAATAAATAATAAGAAATACTGGTATATAAAAAAATAACAGACGGATATTTACAGATGGTTATTTACATATTGCACGTTGCAGTGAATGATATATTCTGTGGTACTTACTGTGTTTGTGTCAATGCTGCAGCCTCTTCAGCCGCAAGCGGTGACGCCGAGCAGCCAGAGCAATCCGTCCATCCCCGCGTACACCTCTCCCCGCTCGCCGCCCGTGCAGCTCCATCCTCCCATCAGTGGGACCCCCACCGGGCCGCCCTTGCAGAACAACCAGCCCGTGGAGTTCAACCACGCCATCAACTACGTCAACAAGATCAAGAACCGCTTCCAGGGCCAGCCAGACATCTACAAAGCTTTTCTGGAGATCCTCCACACGTACCAGGTCAGTGATTTCCACATCATTTAAGGCAGGGGTGTCAAATGTGCGGCCCGAGAGAGATTTTCATGCGGCCCGCGAGAAGTTTCCAACGCAAAAAACCGAAATTTACTAAAAAGGAAGGCATAAATAATTGCCATGAATCGCAGCATATCCGATAATATATTTCTTCTACAAATCCGTCGTTATTCCACAAAGAGAGCAGTTTTCGACATTTTTTTAGTTTTCTAGAATGCAATTGCCGATTTTATTTCTTTGTAGACGGTCGTTTATTTTTATTTTTTATTAACTGACTACTATTATCTATAAAAAATATCACTGCTAAAAAAGATGATAGAAGATATTTATTCGGAGAATTTCAACAAAAGTGACAAAGTAAAACAGTTAAAAGAGAAGTGCTGACTTTTTCGGCACACTGGCGTAAATATCTGCGCCAATTTTTAAAAATAAATACACTTAATTGTACCGGAAAAATCTCTAAATCACAAAGAAACAGTCTTGGATGTAATAAGATAAGTTGCTTTTAATTAAATTTCCTATAAAAAAGCGAAATATAAAAAACACATACTTGTTTCTGTTTATCTTTGTAAAATGATATTAAAAGTATCTTACATAATTTGAAAATAAATGAGAAATTTCAAGAAAAGATCCTGAAGAAATATATTTTACATAATTAGAGTGTAAACAAAGTTCATATTTCCTTTAAAATTAACTAAACTGATATTGGATTAGATAACGATAGTAAAAAAAAAAGTGAATTAGAAAAAAGTTTTTTTTTTTCGCACCGTTTTTGTTATTTTGAGTGTGTGACCCGCGGTAAAAAAATTGGTCAAATCCGGCCCGCCAAGCAAAATGAGTTTGACACCCCTGATGATGTTTGCATTTTTGCTCACTTTTAAAATGAGGATGCTTTTGTTCTGAATTCCTCTGCACCTTTTAATGCTTGTGCCACAGAAAGAGCAGCGCAACGCTAAAGAGGCCGGAGGGAACTACACGCCGGCTCTGACTGAACAGGAAGTGTACGCTCAGGTAGCCCGGCTCTTCAAGAACCAGGAGGACCTGCTCTCGGAGTTCGGCCAGTTTCTCCCGGACGCCAACAGCTCAGTGGTGAGCAGAGAAATTTCATCAAATCAGGGCCGTTCCGCCGTTTAGAGCAGATGTGCTTCCGTACGTCCGTACCTGAGTCCAGCTTCTTTTTGTTTTTCTACTGTTCTCAGGCAAAGTCATGATTTCAGGACTTATTAGGGCATGTTGTTTTGCTGAGCAGGTTGCAGTTCCTCCCCAGACCTGAAGAGGTCCCCACCGGCAGTGGTTTTTTTTCCCAGTGAAATTAACAGAAGTAGGGAGAATGACACATAAACGGGTGAATAAATAAAATATATACTTCTAGTATATATCAGCGGATGTTGTACTTTGTTTGGTGTCCGTTTAGGGGATTTAATGTACTCTTTAAACTCAAGTAAGAAACCTTTAAAGTGGGTTGGAGTTTTGGAGTATTTACATTTGTGTATGTGACATTTTCCATACAGAATGAACAGGTTTATAATAAAAGTGGTGATTTTCGTCATGGACAAAATAAAATATCACACTCCTAAAGTCAATTGAGACACTATACCAGGGGTGTCAAACTAATTTTGCTTGGCGGGCCGGATTTGACCAATTTTTTTCTCGTGGGTCACACGCTCAAAATAACAAAAACGGTGCGAAAATGTTTTTTTCTAATTCTTTTTTTTTACTATTGTTATCTAATCCAATATCAGTTTAGTTAATTTTAAAGGAAATATGCACTTTGTTTACACTCTAATTATGTAAAATATATTTCTTCAGGATCTTTTCTTGAAATTTTCGTTTTTTTTTTTCAAATTATGTAAGATACTTTTAATATCATTTTACAAAGATAAACAGAAACGAATGTTTTTTTTATATTTCGCTTTTTTATAGGAAATTTAATTAAAAGCAAAATCTTTCTTATTACATCCGAGAGTGTTTCTTTGTGATTTAGAGATTTTTCCAGTACAATTAAGTGTATTTATTTTTAAAAATTGGCGCAGATATTTACGCCAGTGTGCCGAAAAAGTCAGCCCTTCTTTTTTAACTGTTTTACTTAGTCACTTTTGTTGAAATTCTCCGAATAAATATCTTCTATCATCTTTTTTAGCAGTGATATTTTTCCTGCGAAAATATATAATAGTAGTCAGTTAATAAAAATAAACCACCGTCTACAAAGAAATAAAATCGGCAAATGCATTTTAGAAAACTAAAAAACTGTCAAACTGCTCTATTTGTGGAATAACGATGGATTTGTAGAAGCAATATATTATCGGATATGCTGCGATTCATGGCAATTATTTATGCCTTCCTTTTTAGTAAATTAACATTTCAGTTTTTTGCGTTGGAAACTTCTCGGGGGCCGCATGAAAATCTCTCTCGGGCCGCACATTTGACACCCCTGCACTATACAGTTTTGTGAAAAAGTGTTTGCCCCCCTTCCCGATGTATTTTTTTGCATGTTTGTTGCACTTAAATGTTTCAGATCATCAAACAAATTTAAATATTAGACAAAGATAACGCAAGTAAACACAAAATGCAATTTTTAAATGAAGGTTTTTATTATTAAGGGGAAAGAAAAATCAAAAACCTACATGGCCGTGTGTGAAAAAGTGATTGCCCCCAATCACTGGTTGTTCCACCCTTAGCAGCAACAACTGCAATCAAGCGTTTGTGATAACTGGCAATGAGTCTTCTACAGCGCTGTGGAGGAGTTTTGGCCCACTCATCTTTGCAGAATTGTTGTAATTCAGCCACATTGGAGGGTTTTCGAGCATGAACCTCCTTTTTAAGACCATGCCACAGCATCTCAACCGGATTCAGGTCGGGACTTTGACTGGGCCACTCCAAAGTCTTCATTATGTTTTTCTTAAGCCATTCAGAGGTTGGACTTGCTGGTGTGTTTTGGATCATTGTCCTGCTGCACGAACAGATGGCCGGACTTTCTCCTCCAGGATGTTTTGGTAGACAGCAGAATTCATGGTTCCATTTACCACAGCGAGTCTTCCAGGTGAAGCAGCAGAACAGCCCAGACCATCACACTACCACCATATTTTACTGTTGGTATGATGTTCCTTTTCTGAAATGCCGTGTTACTTTTACGCCAGATGTAATGGGACATACACCTTCCAAAAAGTTAAACTTTTGTCTCGTCAGAGTATTTCCCCAAAAATCTTGGGGATCATTAAGATGTTTTCTGGCAAAACTGAGACGAGCCTTTATGTTCTTATTTCTCAGCAGTGGTTTTCATCTTGGAACTCTGCCATGCAGCCATTTCTGCCCCGTCTCTTTCTTATGGTGGAGTCATGAACAATGACCTTAATTGAGGCAAATGGGGCCTGCAGTTCTTTGGATGTTGGTCTGGGGTCTTTTGTGACTCTTGCATGAGTCGTTGCTGCTCTTGGGGTCATTTTGGTCGGCCGGCCTCCTGGAAAGGTTCACTGTTCCATGTATTTTGTCATTATGGTTCCATTTTCTGTGGTTCGCTGGAGTCCCAAAGCTTTAGAAATGGCTTTGTAACCTTTCCCAGGCTGATAGATCTCAATTACTTTGTTTCCCATTTGTGTCTTTGGATGGCAGCATGATGTCCAGCTTTTGAGGATATTTTGCTCTACTTCACTTTTGTCAGGCAGGTCCTATTTAAGTGATTTCTTGATTGAGAACAGGTGTGGCAGTATAATCAGGCCTGGGTGAGGCTGGAGAAACTGAACTTAGCTTTCCAAAGATGTGATAAACCACAGTGGATTCATGTTTTAACAGGGGGGGCAATCACTTTTTCACACACGGCCATGTAGGTTTGGATTTTTTTTCCCCCTTAATATTAAAAACCTTCATTTAAAAACTGCATTTTGTGTTTACTTGTGTTATCTTTGTCTAATATTTACATTTGTTTGATGATCTGAAACATTTAAGTGCGACAAACATGTAAAAAATTAAGAAATCAGGAAGGGGGCAAACACTTTTTCACACAACTGTATATTGTTCAAATTGAGAGCAGAAATTGAAAGATGGAGCACAGTGGTAGAATAAAACCTGCAGTGGTTAATGTGTTTCCACTAGCAACAAGTGTTCACATTCCCCCTGTTCCAGGGCGATGGGCGGGTCAGGGTGAGCAGAGCAGGGGAGAGAGTGATGGTCTGATCCAGCCTTTCTCAACAGGGGTGTCGCGGCACCCTGGGGTGTCCTCTGACTGCTTTAGGGGTGTCGTCAAAAAATTACCTATTCTGACATTTCATTTATAAATATATGAATGCATACATAAATGCTTTCTTTTTGCCTATGAATGAATGAATAAATAAATAAATAAGATACTGTATTTTGACGACCATTAGGCGCATATAAACGTCTTATTTTTTTTTTAAACTGTGCCGGGCGCCCAATGACGCAATGCGTCCATTGTGTTATTGTAAGGCGGACGTAATTGAGGCCACCATGAGAACGTTAAAGGAGGAAGCAGGGGCGCGTGAATCACCCGTGGTTTGCGAACGTGTTAGAGACCATCATCATTAGAGACCAGCTGACTTACATCCCGGTGAATCACACGGTGGAGAGGAAGGGGACCAGCACGGTGACGATGAGAAGTCATCGTTCACTGTTGTGCTTGGTTGCCACGCTGATGGACAGAAACTATGGTGATTTTTAAAAGAAAGACTTTGCCTAAAGAGACTTTTCCAGCTGGAGTCATTATAAAGGCAAATGAAAAGGGCTGGATGGATGAAGGGATGATGATCAAGTGGCTGAGGCAGGTCTATGTAAGGTGACCCGGTGGTTTTTTCCACACATCACCATCGCTGCTGATCTGGGACTCTATGCCGCCCATCTCACAGACAATGTAAAGAAAGAAGTGAAACATATGAACGCTGTGCTTGCTGTTATTCCGGGAGGTCTGACGAAGGAATTCCAACCGCTGGACGTCGGTGTGAACCCACCGTTCAAAGTGAAGCCTGAATTATGGTTCCGCGTTAAATCGACGCAGAACCTACGCCGTAGGGGACGGCGTAGCCTACGCGGCGACGCGCACCATACGTGCGCGTCATATGCATTTAACGTCAGAGCGATGCAGTGTGGTTTTTAATTATATTTTACTCTGGGGTGTCGTGAGATTTTATTCACTTTTGAAAGGTGTCATGACTGAAAAAAGGTTGAGAAAGGCTGGTCTGATCAGTCTTTGGCATATTCTGTGACTAGATTTTTAACATGTAGGTATCTGACTGGAAATAAATGTCACAGGACGTTAGGGATGGGCGGTATGGACTAAAAAATGTATCACGATAATTTCTGGCATTTATCCCGATAATGATAAAAATGACGATAAAAAAAATACCAATTCAACTCCACCTTTGTAACTATAAATCTATCACCACATTCAGTCTTTGGAGCCAAAACACTGCTCTAAAAGATACTAAATACTAAACTACACTAATTAAATTGAATTGATAAAAACCAATTAAATGAGTTACACCTGTACTGCAAAACTGTAATGACTCAGATTCTTTCTTTCTTTCTTTCTTTCTTTCTTTCTTTCTTTCTTTCTTTCTTTCTTTCTTTCTTTCTTTCTTTCTTTCTTTCTTTCTTTCTTTCTTTCTTTCTTTCTTTCTTTCTTTCTTTCTTTCTTTCTTTCTTTCTTTCTTTCTTTCTTTCTTTCTTTCTTTCTTTCTTTCTTTCTTTCTTTCTTTCTTTCTTTCTTTCTTTCTTTCTTTCTTTCTTGCTCATTTCTTTCTTTCTTTCTTGCTCATTTCTTTCTTTCTTTCCTTCTTGCTCATTTCTTTCTTTCTTTCTTTCTTGCTCATTTCTTTCTTTCTTTCTTTCTTGCTCATTTCTTTCTTTCTTTCTTTCTTGCTCATTTCTTTCTTTCTTGCTCATTTCTTTCTTTCTTTCTTTCTTGCTCATTTCTTTCTTTCTTGCTCATTTCTTTCTTTCTTTCAGACTCATATCCATCCTTCCTTCCTTCCTTCACGTACGTTGTGCGATTTAACGCAGAACCATAAATCAGCTTTACACAAAAACATCATCAACTGGAATTTATCGTTTTTACAGTGAGATACAAATTCTTACCGTGGGGAAGTTTTTTGACGGTTTATCGTGAACGGTAAAATATCGCCCATTCCTACAGGACGCGCGTCCCAAAGTCAGAGCTAACGCTGCTAAACGAGCAGCAGTTCCAGCCGCGGCGCGTGTTAAAGGTCGTTGTCCTAATCACTGTTGTCCCCCGGTCACAGCTGCTGAGTAAAACCACCGCCGAGAAGGCGGAGTCGGTGCGGAACGACCACGGCTTCACCACCAAAAAGCTGCAGCTCAACAACAAGCAGAGGCCCAGTCAGAACGGCTGCCAGATCCGTCGCCACCCGACCCCCGGAGCCACGCCCCCCGTCAAGGTTCGTACCCCCGCCCCGGCGAGGCTGCAGTCCAGCCCCGTGTCCTCTGCACCCCCGTGTTTTATCTGACGGACAGTTGTCGTGATTAACCTTCTGTTATCGCCGTGTTCTTGATGCTACAGAAGAAGCCCAAGCTGCTGAACCTGAAGGATTCGTCGGGGGCCGACCCCGGCAAGCACGGCGCCGGCACAGAATCCCTGTTCTTCGAGAAGGCAAGTCCTCAAAAATATTCATTTTTTTTTTTTTTTATAAATCTCTTTTTATAAATTTGTATTTTTTAGGCAATAACAGAATGGTAAAAAAAACAGAAATCAAAACCAACCCTATCAAATATGCCATCTTTTTAAACCCCAACCCACCCACAATTGCATGGCTATACAAAATAATATATAAATGTGCAGAGAAATTTAAAAAAAAAAATAAATAAAAAAAACCTACGGTACAATAATACAAAAACAGATTGTACGCAGATTGTAACTATATTGTATGTCAGTGTGCATTGGTCTCCCAGTTTTAATTTTTTTGGTCTCCCAGTTTTTTGTTTTTCTTTTTGTTTATTACGCTTATTTTTCAGTCAAAATGCCAAAGCACTTTGTATTTCATGTACCTGGATGAAAGGTGCTATATAAATAAAATGTGATTGATTGATGATTGATTCATCTCTATTTTTCCCCAAACTTTGAAAATGCTTTTGCTCCTTTTGTGCTTCCTAACTTGTTGAATCTATCTGTAGGTGCGCAAGGCCTTGCGAAGTGCGGAGGCCTACGACAACTTCCTGCGCTGTCTGGTCATCTTCAACCAGGAGGTGATCTCCAGGGCTGAACTGGTGCAGCTGGTGCTGCCGTTTTTTGGGGTGAGTCCCCCCGGCGGCGTCTCTGGTTGGGACACGAGATCGCTTTCAGAAATCAGATCAATATCTTCTTTTTCTTTTCGTTGTGCAGGAAATTCCCCGAGCTGTTCAACTGGTTCAAAAACTTCCTGGGCTACCGGGAAATGTGCCACATTGAAACGTACCCCAAGGAACGAGCCACGGAGGGCATCGCCATGGAGATCGATTATGCTTCCTGCAAGCGACTGGGCTCCAGTTACAGAGCTCTGCCCAAGAGCTACCAGCAACCCAAGTGTACGGGGAGAACTCCGCTTTGTAAAGAGGTGAGAGGAGAGCGTGGATGATGAGGGACAAAGAAAGTCCTCTGTGGCGTCTTCAGAAGTTGGAAACAGAGTTTTCTTTCTCTTACTGAAATGTGATTTAGTTGACAGCGTCGACAGCACGTTGATGTCGACGCTGGTGAATGTTAACATGAAATCTGCCTCATTTATGAATGATCCTGCGTAGGGATGGGCGGTATGGACTAAAAAATGTATCACGATCATTTCTGGCATTTATCCCGATAATGATAAAAATGACGATAAAAAAAAATACCAATTCAACTCCACCTTTTTAACTATAAATCTATCTCGCTCTCAGATCCGCCATGTTTGTTACACAAAAACGTCATCAACGGAAATTTATCGTTCGTTCGTTCGTTCGTTCGTTCGTTCGTTCGTTCGTTCGTTCTTTCTTTCTTTCTTTCTTTCTTTCTTTCTTTCTTTCTTTCTTTCTTTCTTTCTTTCTTTCTTTCTTTCTTTCTTTCTTTCTTTCTTTCTTTCTTTCTTTCTTTCTTTCTTTCTTTCTTTCTTTCTTTCTTTCTTTCTTTCTTTCTTTCTTTCTTTCTTTCTTTCTTTCTTTCTTTCTTTCTTCCTTTCTTTCTTTCTTTCTTTCTTCCTTCCTTTGTGGCTAATTTCTTTCTTTCTTTCAGGCTCCTTTCTTTCCTTCCTTCCTTCCTTCCTTCCTTCCTTCCTTCCTTCCTTCACGTACATTGTACGTGGATTTAACACAGAACCATTAATCAGTTTTACACAAAAACGTCATCAACGGGAATTTATCGTTTTTACCGCGAGATGACAAATTCTTACCGCCGGTTTATTGTGAACGGTAAAATATCGCCCATTCTTAGTTCATGTAGACAGTTAAATGGGGTTGGTACCTGTTCCTTGAATGAAAATGCGTAGCATGTATTGATCGGGACTATTGTCACTGTGCATTGATGCTTTTGGATCGTTCCTGATTAGATCAATGGATCGGTCCACTCCTGCTGGAATATAACTCGTCGTTTATTTCTTTCTTTTATTCCTTGTCCCAGGTCTTAAATGACACCTGGGTCTCGTTCCCCTCCTGGTCTGAGGACTCTACGTTCGTCAGCTCCAAGAAGACTCAGTACGAGGAGCACATTTACAGATGTGAAGACGAGCGCTTCGAGGTGAGCAGGGCCGTGAAACCGCTCTCACTGAAACGTTAGGCCTCAGCACAAAGCTGTTTTCTGAAAACGTGCTTTCTCAACGCAGCTGGACGTCGTGCTGGAGACCAACCTGGCCACCATCAGGGTCCTGGAGTCGGTCCAGCGGAAGATCTCCCGCATGTCTGCAGAGGAGCAGGCCAAGTTCCGACTGGACAACACGCTGGGCGGCTCCTCGGAGGTCGTACACCGCAAGGCCATCCAGAGGATATACGGAGAAAAGGCGCCCGACATCATCGACGGCCTGAAGAAAAACCCAGCGGCCTCAGTGCCCATCGTGTTAAAAAGGTCAGCGTTGAACCGACACCTCTGCCTTGTTTCCATGCAATGTCTTGCAGTCGTGGTAGGGCTGGGCGATATGAACCAAAAGTCATATCTCGATATTTTCTAGCTGAATGGCGATACTCGATATATATCGATATTTTTTCTGTCCCATAATTGGGGTTTCCCCCAAAGCATTATAGCATAGCATCTCTGTTAGCTTCATTTTTTTCTGAGGCAAACCCTTAAAAAAACAGTCAGTTTTAATACAAAGCCTCGTGCCAAATGTCACACAGGTTCCTTTATTAACAGAGGTCTGCACAATATCAAAATGTATAAAACAAATGAAATAAAAATAAACTGCCTGCATATATAGAATAAAAATGCTTCTTGAATAAAATAAAACAAATATCCCTTTCCTGCATAACAATTAAATTAAAATACACTGTGCAATTAATACAATGTAGACAGTAACAGGCAGACTTTTCCACTGAGGTTGACAGTTGTGCAAATAACAAAACATTTGTGCAAATCTCAAATAAAACATTCAAGTCAATTTGTCACAAAATAAGCTATATCAAAATCATATTTTTTTTTTTTTTATCGATATAAACGATATTGTCTCGTACAGGGCTGTACGCTTACTTTTTTGAATGGTAGCACTGGTGCTAGCAAGTTAAAAATTTTAGTAGCACAAATAAAAATTTACTAGCACACCCGGGTGGACAGTTAGTAGGGGTGTAACGATACACTAATCTCACGATACGATACACGATACTGAGGTCACGATAACGATACAATATTATAGCAGTATTTTTTTAACAACCTTGAATGAGGAACATATGACTGGAAAAAATGGTCTTTTATTTGAAAGACACAAAATACAAAACAATGCTGTACGTTTGTCCTATTGTTACAGTTTGTAATGCTTTATAACTGTTTGAGTTTTAAAGAGAAAGCCAGGCCAACCATTTTCCACAAACTGAACTAAAAGTAAATGTCAGGTTTGCATTATGCATCTTCAGTTTCAAGTAAAAATATTTTGCCACAAATTGAATAGTTTCTCTCATGTATGATTTGACTTTTTTCTTTTCCAGAAATTTAACAACTAAAATTAAATAAATAAATAAATAGAAGTAAATAAATGCATACAATTTTACATCATAAAACAGATTGATTCATGCTCACCTTATAAGTGTAAGAGGAGATTTATTTTTGTTAAGAAGGTAATTTTGGTAATTCAGGGTTCATTATTTTATAAATATATTCTTTATATTCTGATGTAAATCAGGGACTATAATGACACTAGTCAGTTTATCTGTAGTGATTAGTCTGTTTTAGATTGGGCGGAGTGATACGCCACAGTACGGCACTAGCTGCTGTGTTGATGTTCTAAAATCCTACACTGTTGAGGGACATTAAAGTACACTGGAACTCAGCAGAAGTTTCCCCGTGTTTATCCTACTCACGACCCCAAAAAGGTTTAATTTAATAAGGTACGGCTCAACTCTACACCAGCCTTACATAAGTAAAAGTTCAGAGCTCAAAATGGGACTAGTTTCTTCTGAGTTTAGTAAGATTTTGGTCCGCGGGTCGAGGCGCGGTTGGATGCGCGTTACTAGTCAACACAATAGATTAATATTAATAACCCAATATCGCGATACAGTTTGTCACCTCCACGACACGTATTGTGACGTTTTTGTATCGAGAAATTTCGTGGCACAATATATTGTTACACCCCTAGTTTCTAGTGTTGAGTGTTGAGCGTTGATCTTTCTCAACCAGGTTAAAAACGAAGGAAGAAGAGTGGCGGGAAGCCCAGCGGGGCTTCAACAAGATCTGGAGGGAGCAGAACGAGAAATATTACCTCAAATCTCTGGACCATCAAGGCATCAACTTCAAACAGAATGACACCAAAGTGCTTCGATCCAAGTCCTTGCTCAACGAAATCGAAACCATCTATGATGAGGTAAAGCTTTTCTTAGTAAACTGATCGGAAGTTTTTGTAGGTATGGGCAAAAAATATCCATGGCAATATATCGCGATACTTTGCCGGCTGATACTTATATCGATATTCTAAATTTGAATATCGAATTAAAACCTTTTTTTTCTTTCTTCTTCAAATAATAAATCCTGTTTCAGACTGATGTTAAATCCAGTACGACTTTATTGTATACATGGGCTTAAATAATATTGTTAATGTTGATTTCATTTCATATGACGTAAATAATATGAAAAACATGCAAATATGTTGTAACTTTAGCTTATATAGTTACAATAAAATGGCATGGATAATTTGATAATTTGTCCCATGAATTATCACCATAGTCTGATGTACGTGCAACTCAGATTTTAAGATGCATAATGCCTTTTACAGTTTTCAGCAAACTTTGTATAACTTTGTATTGCAATATATCGCAAAATTTGGATATTGCAATATTGCATTGTATCATGATGTGCATCGTATCGTGAGGTGTTTGGCAATACCCACGCCTATCTTTTTTGTGCGTTTGTGTTTGTGTTTGTTTTAATGAATGTAGACGGCTTTAAAAAGCTTGTTGTTCAACCAGACAGTAATTTTCTAAGTTGACATTAGGGCTGGGGATCGATTCAAATGTCAAGAATCGATTCGATTCCGATTCTTGAAATTCAGAATCGTTTATCAAGATTTGATTCGATCCGATTCCGCTATTGATTTGGGTTAGTGTTATTAAAACTGTTTTTTGAGCTGTTGCATGAATTATATGACTGTAGTTCTGCAACATATTACTACTAGTATTATATTGAGATTCAACAGCAAGTATTGCAGCTAATGATGCTGTAAGGACCAATCAGCTCCCAGAATGCTGATAGAACTGAAACAGAAACATCATGTGGGTCAGAATTACCAAACAGATCCAGGGAGGAAACGGAGACGGATGAAATCGGATTTTTTCCCATATTTCCGTTTCTATTTGTTCCATTTTCGGTCTATTTTGGTTTTTAATTTTTGAGCATTTGGTTTTTAGCATTTTTTGCAAAATTAACCCCAAGACAGTATATAAAGTAATGAAATATAGACAATTTATGTAATTATAACCTAACACTTTAATGTTTTCATACCTTTAAACATATTTAAAAGGCAAAAACATGGCACCAGTTATTCTCGTGTCCAACAAAACATTCCTTTTTGGGATAAACAAAAAAATAACCAAAAGTTGTAATGTAATGATGAAAAAAAAAAACATAAATAAATAAAAAAAAAAAAAAAAAAATATCTATCTTTTAGACATATGAATCGATTTTTAGGAATTAATATGAGAATCGATTTAGAATTGGGAAATCTATTTTTTCAACACAGGCCTAGTTGACACAGAGGCAGCTGTGATTAACCTCTTCCATCTCTTTGTCGCTG
Source organism: Cololabis saira (assembly GCF_033807715.1). Classification (NCBI taxonomy): domain Eukaryota; kingdom Metazoa; phylum Chordata; class Actinopteri; order Beloniformes; family Belonidae; genus Cololabis; species Cololabis saira. The sequence goes on from NC_084591.1 coordinate 6,329,416, forward strand.
CAGCGCCAGGAGCAGGCCTCCGAAGAAAACGCCAGCCCCATCATGGGCCCCCACCTGACGCTGGCCCACGAGGACAGCCAGATCCTGGAGGACGCGGCGGCGCTCATCATCCACCACGTGAAGCGGCAGACCGGCATCCAGAAGGAGGACAAGTACAAGATCAAGCAGATCATCTACCACTTCATCCCCGACATGCTGTTCTCCCAGCGCGGCGAGCTCTCAGACGTGGAGGAGGAGGAGGACGAGGAGGACGAGGAGGAGCTGGAGCTGGAAGACGGGGTTTCTAAAAAGCACAACGGCGTCCCCGGCAGCAGGAGCCCCTCCAAGTCCAAGCTGCTGTTCGGCAACACGGCGGCGCAGAAGCTGCGCGGCTGCCACGACGACGCCTACAACCTGTTCTTCGTCAACAACAACTGGTACATCTTCCTGCGGCTGCACCAGACGCTGTGCTCGCGGCTGCTGCGGCTGTACGGCCAGGCGGAGCGGCAGATCGAGGAGGAGGTCCGGGAGCGGGACTGGGAACGGGAAGTCCTGGGACTCAAGAAGGACAAGAACGACAACCCAGCCATCCAGCTGAGACTGAAGGAGCCCAGTGAGTAAAAGCATCTGTGTTGTCTCGTTACTTCTCATCGTACTCGCTTGCTTTTGATACCGCTAGGGATGGGCGGTATGGACTAAAAAATGTATCACGATAATTTCTGGCATTTATCCTGATAACGGTAAAAAAAATACCAATTCAACTCCACCTTTGTAACTATAAATCTATCAACACATTCAGTCTTTGGAGCCCCCAAATCACTGCTCTAAAAGAATATAAATAATAAATGCTACTAAACTACACCAATTAAAATGAATTGATAAAAACCAATTAAATGAGTTACACCTGTACTGCAAAACTGGAATGACTCAAACTCCTCTCTCTCAGATCCGCCATGTTTGTTACACAAACACCTCATCAACGGGAATTTATCCTTTTTCTTTCTTTCTTTCTTTCTTTCTTTCTTTCTTTCTTTCTTTCTTTCTTTCTTTCTTTCTTGCTTATTTCTTTCTTTCTTTGTCGCTCATTTCTTTCTTTCTTGCTCCTTTCTTTCTTTCTTGCTCATTTCTTTCTTTTTTTTCTTTCTTGCTCCTTTCTTTCTTTCTTTCTTGCTCATTTCTTTCTTTCTTTCTTTCTTTCTTGCTCATTTCTTTCTTTCTTTCTTGCTCATTTCTTTCTTTCTTTCTTTCTTTCTTGCTCATTTCTTTCTTTCTTTCTTTCTTTCTTGCTCATTTCTTTCTTTCTTTCTTTCTTTCTTGCTCATTTCTTTCTTTCTTTCTTGCTCATTTCTTTCTTTCTTTCTTTCTTTCTTTCTTGCTCATTTCTTTCTTTCTTTCTTTCTTTCTTTCTTTCTTTCTTTCTTGCTCATTTCTTTCTTAGGAAAATAACTTCAGTTTCTTTTTTGCCAGAAATGTCTTCTTTCTGGTCACATCCATCCATCTCTGATTTGTTTCCTCCGAGTTTCCTCCCCATGTAACCGCTAACTTCGCGAGAACTTCCACCCAGGATACTGCAGGGGGCAGTTCTCTCCAGGCTAGTGACAATTCAGTTTGCAGTTTCAAAATTATTATATTATTAAATGGGAAATTTGCGGGAAAATACTAATACGGGATGACGGCGGGAAAGAGGAGTAAAATACAGTAGTTTCTAGGGATGGGTGATATGGACTAAAAAAATGTATCGATAATTTCTGGCATTTATCCCGATAACGATAAAAAAAAAAATACCAATACAAAAACGCCATCAACGGGAATTTATCGTTCTTTCTTTCTTTCTTTCTTTCTTTCTTTCTTTCTTTCTTTCTTTCTTTCTTTCTTTCTTTCTTTCTTTCTTTCTTTCTTTCTTTCTTTCTTTCTTTCTTTCTTTCTTTCTTTCTTTCTTTCTTTCTTTCTTTCTTTCTTTCTTTCTTTCTTTCTTTCTTTCTTTCTTTCTTTCTTTCTTTCTTTCTTTCTTTCTTTCTTTCTTTCTTTCTTTCTTTCTTTCTTTCTGGCTCATTTCCTTCCTTCCTTCCTTCCTTCCTAATATATTTCTTTCTTTCTTTCTTTTTTTAGGCTAATCTCTTTCTTTTTTTCTTTCTTTTTAGGCTCATTTCTTTCTTTCTTTCTTTCTTTTTAGGCTCATATCTATCTTTCTTTCTTCTTTTTTTTCTTTCTTTCTGGCTTCCTTCCTTCCTTCCTTCCTTCCTTCCTTCCTTCCTTCACGTATGTTGTGCGTGGATTTAACTCAGAACCATTAATCAGCTTTACACAAAAACGTCATCCACGGGAATTTATCGTTTTTTACCGCGAGATACAAATTCTTACCGTCGGGAATTTTTTTGACGGTAAATCGTGAACGGTAAAATATCGCCCATTCCTAGTGGTTTCCCGGCTAAAACAGGAGACTCGACAGGTTGCTTTTGAGCACAGATTGTCAAACTGAAGCAGTTACCAGTCAAATGAACATTTGCTTTGTTGCTGCAGTGGACATTGAGGTTGAAGACTACTACTCGGCCTTCCTGGAGATGGTCAGGAATTTGCTGGATGGAAACATGGAGTCGTCCCAGTACGAGGACTCGCTGAGGGAAATGTTCACCATCCACGCCTACATCGCCTTCACCATGGACAAGCTGATCCAGAGCATCGTCCGGCAGGTACTCCTCCTTCCCTCGGAGGCAGAGCGCAGCGCCGTCCGTTCACTCAGCCGCCCAACCCAGTCTCTCCTCCTCTTCCAGCTCCAGCACATAGTGAGCGACGAGATCTGCGTCCAGGTGACGGACCTGTACCTGGCCGAGGGCTCCAGCGGCGCCGCCGGAGGAGCCGTGTCCACGCAGCCGTCGCGGAGCGCCGCCGAGGCCATGTACCAGCGGAAAGCCGAGCAGATCATGTCCGACGAGAACTGCTTCAAGGTGGGTTCGGGCGGGGTCGCGGAAAGGTCACGTAAAGGTCACGTAAAGGTCACCTAAAGCAGTGGTCCCCAACCCCCGGGCCCCGGCCCGGTACCGGGCCGTGGGTCATCTGGTACCGGGCCGCACAGAGAGAAAAAATAATTTCTGTGGCCTCCCCTGATGATGGTTGACTCAAACTGATCGTTCACAATGTTTTTATTCCTTGGATGTAAATACACTGCAAACACACTGTAAGAGCTATAAAGGAGTAAAATAAAATAAAGTTAGTCTTCCTACATTTATATAAGTTTCATTTAACTTAAATACAGACTGACGCAGCTGCTGCTCGGTCGGTAATAACAGCTACACAGGCTGATTTATGGTTCCGCGTTACACCTACGCAGGGCCTACGGCAGGGCTATTCAATTGGCGGCCCGCGGGCCACATGCGGCCCGCCAGGAGCTTTTATGTGGCCCCTGGTCATATTTCAAAAAAAGGGGTTGTTTGTTGGAAAAAATAAAAAATAAATACATTTTTTTTTTTTTTTTTTTTTTAATATTTTTGGCTACTATGGACTAAAATGGTTGTGCTCAATGCTTAATATAATATTCAAATAAGGAAATCTTAGTGGAAAGTGGTGCTTTGTCATTATGGCGTGTTTTATTAAAAGTAGGTCAATATTAACTTCATTAAGTTTGCACAATGCACGGTTTCAAAATGAACTTGCATTCAAAATAATATTTCTTTATCTGAATATTATATTTAACATTCACAATTACTAAATCTTGAGACAATTAATACATAATTCATATGTAAACTAGATATATTCAAATGTATAATAAAAATGTATTATATTTACATAAGTCATCGTCTTTGAGTGCAAAATACATTTTGAAAACCACCACATTTTCAAATTGTGCGGCCCTCTCCATACAGTCCTTTTGCAGATGTGGCCCCCGGCCAAATCTAGTTGAATACCCCTGGCCTACGGCGTAGGGTGTGTGTCGCCGCGCAACCTACGCCGTAGGCTACGCCGTCGATTTAACCGCTAACCGCTAACCACAATACATGAGTAACCATGACAGCCAAACTCAATATGTACATAAATACGGCATAACATTTGCAAAGAAAACAAATCTTATCAGAAGGTGCTTTTTGTGTCAGTTAGGCTCCACTTTAGCATTCCCGACACTAGTTTAGTCTTTCAGACACACTTTCTACTGCCGTTAAACTTTTACCATTAAAGTCCGAAGCACCGGATGTTTACAAGGTCTCGGCGAGACGCCTTCAAAATAAAAGCACTAAATATCGATCTCCTTAATAAATAAAATAAAAGCCTGGCTTAAAATAACGTTAATGAGACATAAAAACATAAAAACACATTTATGGAAATACTCATAAAGGTAATTTACAATTTCCATTATTTTATTTTATTTTTTCGAAAATTATGTTTTATTATTATTCAGTATTATTATTACTATAGAGAAAATCCCACAGTTTTTAATGCCGATCTTGTCATTTTATTTAGTTTTTATCAACTACACCTTTAGATTGGGCCGTGAAAATATTGTCAGACATTAAACTGGTCCGCGGTTCAGAAAAGGTTGGGGACCACTGACGTAGAGGTCACGTAAGGGTCGTGTCACGTGGTTCCAAGAGATTATGAAACTTTTAAAGTCCAAGAGCCGAACTTAACAGAAGAGTTTTTCTTCCACATGATGGATGTTTTTTGTTTTTTGTTGTTTCTTTTGCAGGAACATCCCACTTATATTAAATTATGATTTCTCAAGATCATGGGCTCTTTTTGCTTGTTTGTTTTTCCCTTTGTTCTCTTCTTCTCTTCTCTTCCCCCTCCTCCCTTTCTCTGTCATATCTTTCTGCGTTACTGACTCCCCCTTTTAAACCCCCTTTTTTCATCATTTTTCCTTATTTAGTTATGTATTTTCTTTATTTTTTTGGCTGCTCTGTCTCTTCTAAAAAAACCATCATTCTAGAAAACCATTATACTCACACACAAACACACACACACACACACACACACACACACACACACACACACAGAAGAAATCTGAGCAAAAAAAATGATTGTGTTGTTTTCTGCTGTTTTTTTGTCTGTTTGTTTAGTTTGTTTTCTAGTGTCCCCTCTTGTCCTGTACCTGTATGTGTTTTTGTTCTTGTTTTGCGCACTTATAAAAACTAAAAAAAAAAAATAATTGGGATTTCTCATATCATTTTATTCGAGTTACGTTCTTGAGTTTGTTCTGCGGTACTAAAGCCTCTCAGCATCGTAACAAAGGAAGTCTTCAGAGTGAAGCTCCTGTGTGACGGCTCGAGGGAAAACATAACAACTTCCCCATTTGCTCTCATTTTAACACTGGTCACTAGGAACGGCGCTGAGAGTCATCACTAACTTTTACACATAACAATATACAGTTAACCTTCATATTGTTTTGCCAGTTCAGTTCAGTTCTGAAAGTGACCACCGGGGGGATTCTGGGAAGCTTGTCACGGACAGAGGACCGGGGTTTCTCGTCCTCTGACGCCCCGAGACTCGTTTTTTGTAATTCCCTCACACCGTAAATGTACCTGACTCTCCTCCTCCCGGCTGCCGTTTCCTCAGGTGATGTTTCTGAGAAACGCAGGGCAGGTGCAGCTCACCATGGAGCTGCTGGACACGGACGAGGAGAACTCGGACGAGCCCATGGAGGTCGAGGTAAGAACCTGAACCGGGTCGGCTCCTAAAATATTTAGTGTCTTTATATCCTACAGAATGATGATTACACTTCGGGAGCAGAGGCTGCATTCATGCACGTTCTGTTAAATGAGTTTCTGTGCTCATCCTGTGTCTGCAGCGTTGGTCCGATTACGTGGGCCGCTACTTGAACCCAGATTCCACCACTCCAGAGTTGAGGGAGCATCTCGCTCAGAAACCGGTCTTTCTTCCCAGGTGAGTTGTCCCATCTGGCTTCTTCTTCTTCTTCTTCTTCCTTTTAAAGGGGACCTATTATGAAAAACAGATTTTTTCTTGCTTTAAAATGTATAAAGTGGTCTCCCCTCAGCCTGTAAACTCAGAGAAGGAGCAAAGCAACCAAATTCTGCAGCATCTGTACAGCCGCCCGGATGAGCCGTCCAGTGTGATGTGGATCTATGAGCCGTTCAGATTCTGCTCCCGTCGTTACGTAACGAAAATGCGATTTACATCGGTTGGCCTCCGCTTCGGGAAACCTGCCCTAAACTAACTCTGCCGGCCATTTTTTCGTAGTGGTGTATCCCGTCATTCAGGCAGCCAATCAGCACAGAGCCTCATTACCATAGCCCCACCCACTGAGAATCCCACATAGATAATGAGGTTAGAGACTGGGAAGATAAAGACATGGTTTAGAGCAGGGGTGTCAAATGTGTGGCCCGAGAGAGATTTTCATGCGGCCCGCGAGAAGTTTCCAACGCAAAAAAACGAAATGTTAATTTACTAAAAAGGAAGGCATAAATAATTGCCATGAATCGCAGCATATCCGATAAAATATTTCTTCTACAAATCCATCGTTATTCCACAAATAGAGCAGTTTTCAACATTTTTTTAGTTTTCTAGAATGCATTTGCCGATTTTATTTCTTTGCAGACGGTCGTTTATTTTTATTAACTGACTACTATTATATATTTTCGCAGGAAAAATATCACTGCTAAAAAAGATGATAGAAGATATTTATTCGGAGAATTTCAGTTTTGAATACGAGGATAGTGACAAAGTAAAACAGTTAAAAGAAAAGTGCTGACTTTTTCAGCACACTGGCATAAATATCCGCGCCAATTTTTAAAAATAAATACACTTAATTGTACTGGAAAAATCTCTAAATCACAAAGAAACACTCTCGGATGTAATAAGAAAGATTTAGCTTTTAATTAAATTTCCTATAAAAAAGCGAAATATAAAAAAAACATACTTGTTTCTGTTTATCTTTGTAAAATGATATTAAAAGTATCTTACATAATTTGAAAAAAAATGAGACATTACAAGAAAAGATCCTGAAGAAATATATTAAGAAAGTAAAGAAAAGAAAAGTGCGTAGAAAGTGCGTATTTCCTTTAAAGGTATTGTGACATCATTTTTAACATGCTTTTAACACTATTAAAAGTCTTGGGCAACATCCCTCAAATGTGTCTAAAAGAGTGTAACAAGAAAAACTTCACTCTAGTACTCTTTTCCTGGCTCTTTATTACAGTGTTTTTTTGCGCCGTGAAAAATGCTTCCTTTCCCCCCTTTCCTGTCAATCATTGCTCCGCTCCTCCTCCAAACCTCCTCCTCCTCCAGCCATACGCTCACAGCGGCGTCGGAGCGACAGGCGAAGCATGCACGGAAAAGCAGGAGGGCGAACCACAGCAAACAATCATAAAAATAAAGGCATGCAAGCAGCACTGTCCCCCTTATCTTAAGTCCAGTCAGTGGCCGCAGGTCTTCTTAGCAGTTTTCCTCCGGTGATCAGAACAAAAGAGGCGTGTTAAGCCTCATTTATGGTTCCGCGTTAAATCGACGCAGAGCCTACGCCGTAGGGTTCAGCGTACGGTGCGCGTCGCCGCGTAACCCTACGCCGTAGGCTCTGCATCAGTGTAACGCGGAACCATAAATCAGCCTTTATGGTGCGCTGGAGAGGAGCGGAGGCAGGGAGCTGGGTGGAGGGGGCGGTGATTTAGCGGGCCGTTACGTAACGATCCGCCACCAAACCACATGCGCCGTTTTTGCACAGTTATGCGGAAAATCCCAGAAAGCACACAATACACTGAATGTTAAAAGTTCGTTGTTTTTTGGGTGTAATTGATGTCAAGACACCCAACAAAACACAAAAAATCAAGAAAAATGTGTTTTTCATGTCACAATCCCTTTAAAATGAACTAAACTAAAAAAAAAAGTATTAGAGAAAAAATTTTCCGCACCGTTTTTGTTATTTTGAGCGTGCGGTTTGACACCCCTGGTTTAGAGGCTGAATTTCTAATTTATTTAGCAAAAACAACCAAAAGCTTGTTTTTAAGACATTCAAGGCCTGTTTAAAATAGGTATTGGATGCCATAATGGGTCCCCTTTAAATCTTGCGTGACCCGTTCGCTGGCGTCCGACGCCACAGCGCCTCACGAGCGGCTCTCATCCGTTTATCTCTGCACCCTGGACCAGGAACCTGAGGCGGATCCGGAAGTACCAGAAGGGGAGAGAACAGATGGACAAGGAAGCCTGCGAGGGCGGGAAGAAGACGCTGGAGAAGGAGAAGATGGAGTGCATGTTCAAGCTCAACTCTTACAAGATGGTGTACGTCTTCAAGTCCGAGGACTACATGTACCGACGCACGGCCCTGATGCGAGCTCACCAGGTACAGTAGAGCGTCGCTCTTCTGACGGGCTCTTATGAGCCCCAGGCCTGAAAGATTCTTAAAAGTTTTTATTCTGCTCTATTTGATTAATCTGCTTCACTAAAAGTCGCCATATTTTGTCTGAAACCCAGTTAAGGATTATTGATGAAAATAATTTCCTTCTACTATGGTTTCTGTTAGGGCTGGGCGATATGGACCAAAAGTTATATCTGGATATTTTCTAGCTGAATGGCGATACTCGATATATATCGATATTTTTTCTGTGCCATAATTGGGGTTTCCCCCAAAGAATTATAGCATAGCATCTCTGTTAGCATCTCTGTTAGCTTCATTTTTTCTGAGGGAAACCCTTAAAAAAACAGTCAGTTTTAATACAAAGCCTCGTGCCAAATGTCACACAGGTTCCTTTATTAACAGAGGTCTGCACAATATCAAAATGTATAAAACAAATGAAATAAAAATAAACTGCCTGCAGATATAGAATAAAAATGCTTCTTGAATAAAATAAAACAAATATCCCTTTCCTGCATAACAATTAAATTAAAATACACTGTGCAATTAATACAATGTAGACAGTAACAGGCAGACTTTTCCACTGAGGTTGACAGTTGTGCAAATAACAAAACATTTGTGCAAATCTCAAATAAAACATTCAAGTCACAAGTCATTTGTCACAAAATAAGCTATATCAAAATATATCGATAAATATTAAAATCTCGATATATCGCCCAGCCCTAGTTTCTGTCACCGACCAAATGGTATTTCATTAATTAATTATTGATTTTATTTAGTTTGTTTTGATAATATGTGGAGATGCAACTAACCTTTAATTAGAATTAAATAATTCAGGAGACTTCTGATGAGTCTCTGCGTCAGCAGAGAGATGTTGCTCCTCCACTTAGCCCTCATCCCAGTCTGCTTTCACCTCTTTTTCTATGTTTGTATTTATATAATATTTGTATGTGATGCTTCACATATCAGTTTATTTAGCTCCACGTCTCACATTCAGATTCAGATTCAGACGACTTTATTAATCCCTTTGGGAGGTTCCCTCCAGGAAATAGACATCTCCATCTCACTCACTCAGCACTGTCATATACAAATCAAACACCCATATAAAGATAAAAATAGAAACAAAAAATAGAAATAAAAAAATAAAAAGTGCAGTGCCATAAATAGAATTATATGGATACAAAATAAATAAGTGTTATGTAATAACACGACAAGGCGAATGGCTCTGCTGGTTCAGACTCCAGCAGTGGCCGGTTTAACATTCAGATAAATTCCCTGAAACTGCCGTCTGTCTGAAAGGAGGAAGGCAGACTCGAGAAAGTAGAGATGGAAGAAAAACCCAAGCAGAGAGAGTTTAGAAGTTCTTTGTGATGAAGCAGTTCTCCTCCAATGTCACGCCGTTGCCATTCGATAGCAACACCATTCAAAGCGTAGCGACATTTCATATTTTTTTAGGTTTTTTGTTAGGGCTGGGGATCGATTCAAATGTCAAGAATCGATTTGATTCCGATTCTTAAGATTCAGAATCGATTATCAAGATTTGATTCGATTCGATTCCAATATCGATTTGGGTTAGTGTTATTAAATAACTGTTTTTTGAGTTGTTGCATGAATTATATGACTGTAGTTATGCAAAATATTACTACTAGTATTATATTGAGATTAAACAGAAAGTATTTGCAGCTAATGATGCTGTAAGGACCAATCAGCTCCCAGAATGCTGATAGAACTGCTTTCAGAAACATCGTGGGTCAGAATTACCAAACAGATCCAGGGAGGAAACAGAGACGGTGAAATTGGTTTTATTTTTTCCCACATTCCATTTTTATTTGTTCCTTTTTCGGTCCATTTGGTTTTTAGCATTTTTTTAATTTAACACTTTAATGTTTTCATACCTTTAAACATATTTAAAGGCAAAAATATGGCACTAGTTATTCTCGTCTCCAACAAAACATTCCTTTTTTGGGGATAAACAAAAAAATAACCAAAAGTTGTAATGTAATGATGAAAAAAAAAATACATAAATAAATAAAAGAAAAAAAAAAAATACCTTCAGACATATGAATCGATTTTTAGGAATTAATATGAGAATTGATTTAGAATTGGGCAATCGTTTTTTTTCAACACAGGCCTATTTTTTGCACATATAAAACAGGAAAATCCGCAGATTTTAGTTTACTTTGCAAAAGGAGGAAGCTCCAATGCAGCGTTGCTTCGCTGCTGTTTTGAACTTCTGTTTAATGTGTTAAATGTCATGTTTCCGTGTGTGTGTGTGTGTGTGTGTGTGTGTGTGTGTGTGTGTGTGTGTGTGTGTGTCGCGCTGCCACTCGGTGACCGTCTGTTCCCTCTTTTCTCTCCCCAGTCCCACGAGCGGGTCAGCACGCGACTGCACAAGCGCTTCCAGGCCTGGGTGGACGCCTGGGTGGCGGAGCACGTGACCCGCGACATGAGCGCCGAGACAGACAAGTGGCTGATGGGCGAGGGCCGGGACGGCCTGCTGCCCTGCACCACCAGCCGCCACCCGGAGGTGCTGCACTTCATGAACATCAACAAGTACCGCGTCAAATACGGCCCGCCCAGCAAGGCGCCGTAGCCGCGGGGGAAACCAGGACTCAGATTCACCTCCGGGGGGTTTTGGTCAGAGAACCAAACGGGTCAGGAGCAGAGGCGGGGCCGAGGGCTTACTAACGTGTTTTTAAGGTCAATATGGGAGCACAATGAAGCCAGCTACCAGGCGTAGTTGCACCCAGGGCGGCAGGATTACCGAGTTTTTACCAGCGTTTTTAGCTGGGCCCATTTCGTTTTTTTTCCACAGGGCCTTCGGTGCCAAAACTAGGAATAGTCAGGTCCAGTCGCAGACCTGAGCTCGTACCAGCACTTGGAGCGACGCCACCACCTTTCTCCGAGCCAGAACGACTGGACTTGGCCCGGGGGGGGAAAGAGCAAAGCGGCGAGCCCCGCAACTCCGCGAGAGACGGTGGTGCTTTTTTTTGTACTTTATCGCAAAACTGAGCTCCGGTTTAGCTTTTTACCGGCCCCGCGTGGCACGCCGAGCCGTTTCCAGCAAAAATACAGTCCCACGGGGGAGCCGCGGCGACAGCAGCGCTGCCCCCTAAGCTAGCCCCGGAGAACGATACGATGGACAAGTGCACTTATTTAGGAAGAGGGTTTGGGAGGGAGCTCAGTCCGCCGCCTGAGACGTCCGACATTCCTGCGTTACGGCCAAAATCACAATCATGTATCGTCACCAGACAGACGGGTGGGGGCTGACACTTCCTGTTCCAAAACACATGGCAGCATTATTAGAAACTGTGCCTGAGCCCTGAGCTGTATTGTGGGGTTAACATAGTAAAAAGCACTGTTGCATCTAATGTATAAAGAACATTAGCCTCACAACACTGTTGGGTCTCAGACTGTAAAATTGTAAAAAAAATAGCTCGTGAATGTCAGATCCTGACATGTTATTCCAGTGTATGTGTTGTGTATATATATTATATATAGTTCTATAAACACACATGATCCTCGCCGCCCTGGACGTCAACCATTTTAAGATGCCCTCTCTGCCAATACACCAGCTTATACACACACACACACACACGTACACACTCGTCTCTGTGGGAGGACTGTCCACGTACCGCTCATGCTGTAAATACACTGTAAATAGTCTCAGACTTTTTATGACAGATCTGTGTTGTTGTGCTAGTTAAAAAAAAAAAAAAACTACAAAAAAAAGACAAAAAAACTTCCCCAGCTTACTGTGGACTTCAGTGATAAATGGCTCAAGTTAGTAATGTATATGAAAAAGACGAATGCCAGACCATTTATTACCGTTTTTACCAAAGGGAGTTGATATTGGAATAGCTGTTTTTTGCCCCCTTTGTCTGTTCCTTTATGTCTTTTTTGCTTTTTAATTTCTGTAGTAAAAACACGGGGAAAAGTAGAAATGTATCCAGGTCTTTGAGTTTTTATATAAGAAAAAGATGTTTTTTCTTTTCTCCTCTGAATGTGACGATTGTTTGGTTAAAAATCACTGCCCCCCTCCCTGTTTTTGACGACGGCGAGACTCGCCGCGTCGTTCTCCCCCCCCCCGACTAGACTTCTGCTGCAAACTTCGACCCGCCACCATATTTTTGATAATGGAAGAAGTCACACGAGCATGTCTTTAGTCCCTTTATTTAGACATTATTTAAAGTAATAATAAAAACCACATTTGTAGCTTACATAGCCTTTTGTGGAGTTTTTGAGTCCTATCATTTGATTTCTCCTGAGATGTCGAGCGCCGTGTGTCCGTGTTGGACGTGACGAGAGAGCAGCACCGTTTTAATGGAGCTTTTCCACTAGAACCTACTCAGTTCCACTCAACTCTACTTGTCCTGGTTTCTTTTCCATAACAATTCAGCACCTGGAGCAGAAGAAGGAGGTTGGAGAAACTGCTGTGACGTATTTACAGAGGTGTCAAAAGTATTCACATTCATTACTCAGGTAGAAGTATAGATACTAGAGTTTAAAAATACTCCTGTAGAAGTTGAAGTATCAACTCAAGTTTTTTACTCAAGTAAAAGTATAAAAGTACTGGTTTCAAAACTACTTAAAGTATAAAAGTAAAAGTAATGTAAGGGGGAAAAAAGCCATTAAGGACAAAAGCCATTGAAAATGAATGCATCTTAGTATAATGTAAATATATTAAAGAACCATATATGTGTACTATTGAGCATTAACATGTGTTTCAGAGAGCAGCAGATATGATGACTAGTTGTCTATAAGTATTGTTATGGTGCAAAAAGTCAAACTTCAGAGGCATGTTATCATTTATCCTAACCTTTATTGGAATGTACATCCAAGTTTAGTTGCAGGAATCTGAGGGAACGGATGTAAGAACAAAACTGGACAAGAACATCTGAAACAACCACAACCAAATTCACTCTATCCGGATGGAGCAATTTAACTGGATAGTTTTTTTTTAAAGGCCGAAATGAAATAGAATAACAAGGCTGTTTTTAAAATGTAAGGAGTAAAAGTAAAAAGTCGTCTGAAAAATAATTACTCCAGTGAAGTATAGATAACCAAAATTTCTACTTAAGTAAGGTAACAAAGTATTTGTACTTCGTTACTTGACACCTCTGCGTATTTAATTGTGTGGTCTAAACAAAGAAGACAACAACACTAAAGATGTAGAACCTGGAGGAGATGATAGATGTGCTGCTGGGTCTGTGGCTTGTGTTCAATAACAAGTTAAAAAATGAGAGTGAGAGAAGCTTCAAGCGGCAACACTTTTTATTTTGTTTTAGTTTGTCTCGGCGCTGCTGAAAAGTCAGCTGGAGCCGTGAGCAGCTATGAAGTGACAGAGCTCCTGGTAGATCTGTTCGTTCCTTATCTCCGTCTACATCCCTTTTTAATTCTCTCCTCAGCACCAGGTTTATGAACATCTGCACCTCAGAGTTGGATCATGAAACAGACTTCTGCTGCCGTTGCTGCTGGAATAAAATGAACAAGAAGCTCCGTCAGAGTCTTTTTCTCTGATGTCACATCCTGACTCAGACGTCTGACTCCAACCCCCCGACCAATCGGTGGCCTGTAGTGTGATGACATCAGATACAGCCGACTCAGCCGCTTAGAACCTCGGCAGAATAGATACAGAAAAGTATCTACTCTGCACGTTAGACCCCTAGTGGGAAAGAACCAAGCCGAGTGGAGGCGAGCCGAGCTGAGTAGATACTAGTGGAAAAGTGCCATTAGGCTCAATCCAGTCCTGAATCCAGTCAACGATGCATCCTGATTTGTATCCTCATCCTCACACATGCAGACACACACTCCTCCAGATGTCTCCGACTCAACACCCGCCATCAGCAGAGATCAGTTTGCTCTGGAATCACCTCTAAATGAGAGAAATATTGGAATAATCTTCATTGTGATCGGTTCATGCGCCTATTTTCGATTAAATTTATTTATTTATTTATCTATTTAAAGGTTTAGATAACAGGGACAATGCACATTAATAACACATTTAAACAAATGTCAAATGTGCCGGAATTAGCCAAAAAGGCTATTTTGCATCCGCTGTCCCTGGACTGGTGTAAAAATAGTCAACCTAAAAGAAAAAATTATTAGATACAATCAATGAAAAAAGGCTATATCAGAATAGAGATTAAAAGGTAAAAAAAGTTAAAAACTAAGCTAAAATACATAAACACACAGGTTAACATAAGCTCAACAACAGACAATTGCTACAAACGAAAACAGAAACAACATGAAGCAGCAACAGTAACATCAACATTAATAACACAAGACACAATAACAAACTAACAGGCCAAAAACAAACAAGACAAAAGCACTAAAAACAGAATAAAAAGCCATGCACAAAAGGCAACATTATAGCTAGACAAACTAATAGGCAACATGACAGGTGACATCAGACAAACACCGACAGGCAGGGCAGCAAGTAAGTCAATCAATCAATCAAAAAATGACTTGAGGGGACCTGGACCTCCCCCACCTGCGGGAGGTTGGAGGCAGAAGGACAAGTAAGGGGTTATTTTCAGAATGACGCACTTGGTGGTTAAAATACTTTGAAAAGCATAAAGGGCTTCTTTTATCTGTATTTAACCAATAATCAGCAGGAGATGTTCCAGGAAAGGGATTCTTCAGGATCCATCCATCCATTTTCTGGCCTGTCGGGGGTTGGAGTCTGGTCTGACGTCTGTCCCAGGCGTGGCTGAGCGGGGCGGCGTACGCCCGGGACACGTGTCCTTTACCGGCGACAGCCACAGCCGGTTCATCGGGGGCACTGGTGGAGACTCTTCCATTTCATCCCGGTCCTGCAGAGGGCGCTCTCGCGCCATCCAACACCACCGCTGCTCCCCGTCTCCTCTCTGACAGCACTGCAGTGCTGGTGCTGCGATTCCACTGATCGTTTTTACTCCCAGTCAAAGACTCGATGTCAGTCGTCTGCAGGACACGAGACGGTTCAAACAGAACTCTGGTTTCATTCCAGTGAAACATTTATATTAGTGTAGTGATCAGCTGTTAACTGTCTTCAGTCTCAGTTGGTTTATAAGAGTTTGTGTTTGTTTTTCAGCCTCATCTAGACTCAGGAAACCCAGAATAGAAACTGATGTTGCAGACATTATAGGAGAGACACACGTATAGGAGAGTCTGAAAAACTTTTAGATGTTTTTTTTTTAACATCTAGCCCAGGGGTCTGCAACCCAAAATGTTGAAAGAGCCATATTGGACCAAAAACAAATATGTCTGGACCCTCAAAAAATGAAAAATCTTGTATAAGCCTTAGAATTAAGGCAAATGGCGAAAGGAGAAATGTTGAGAAAAAAGTCAAAATGTCGAGGAAATAATTTGAATTTCGTGAAAAAAGTCGAAATGTCGAGAAAAAAGTTGAAATGTTGAGAAAAAAGTCGAAATGTCGAGATTAAAAAGGAAAGGAAAAAAGAAGAAAAAAGGAAAAAAGAAGAAAAAAAGGAAAAAAAAAAGGAATAAAGGAAAAAAAGGTCAAACATTTTTGAAAAAGCTCCAGGAGCCACTAGGGCGGCGCTAAAGAGCCGCATGCATCTCTAGAGCAGCGGGTTGCCGACCCCTGATCTAGCCTCTAATTACCGAGTTTTGCACATAGAGGTATTTCGTCCTGAACAACTGTGCAGTTTACCTCGAGCTCAGCTGGTTTGTCTACATTCAACTAACAGAATAAAGCCGACTGCTGCTCCGCTGATTCCGGTCAGATGAAATGAAAGCGTGGATGCTGAGAGGAGACGGAGCATCAGCCCTCTGACGTTCAGGATACATTAGTTCCTGCAGGACAGGGTTCACATCTGGAAAGGAAACATAAGGATGCAGATCGTAGAGCAGAAAATGCTCACATGCAGATGTTTTTTGTTTTAGTTAGTTAGATAGTTAGACTATCTATTTACAGTGAACTTCTGGAGTAGAAAAGTTGGGCTGCTGAGCCGTTCTGTCACCGATGAAAACATGGAGCTCCAGCAGCTGTTCTCCTGAGGTCCGTGCCCCGGAGAGACGGTTGTTAAACGACGAGAGGATCCTGCACAGCGGTAAACGTGTTAATGAGCTGCCCTCAAACTGAACAAGAATCATCAGTATTTTACACCCAAATACTCTAGAACTGGAGCTGGAGGTCATGATGTCATCATGGACCCTGACGTCCGTTCATCACATGGATGTATTATATTAACTGGATACCGGACAGGAAAATGGCCGCCGTTCATTTCAATGCAATTTGCTCACTCAGCGCATACGCCGAAAACATTTCCTGACTTCCAGGTTTACTTCCGCGTTGTGGGGCCCATAGAGCATGCGCAGTTGAGTCACCTCCCATGATGCTCTGGGGCAATGACGCGAATATTAATATAATATGTATTAATGTAATTTATTAATTAATGTATATTATTACATGTATATTATTACATATATTATTAATGTATTAATATAATATAATTATATAATATGTATTAATATAAAACATCCGTGGAATGCACGGACACGGCTGTTACCTCAGTCGTGACGTCACGGCCAGAAAGAGACTTTTCTTTGACTTTTCTGGCCGTTATAAAACATTTTTGACGGATATAAAGTCCATGACTTAAAAATATAGAATACAAAGATTAGTAATTGCCGGTGATTACAGCTGGAGGTTCCTGTGAACAGTTTTAGAGGCTTCTCTTTTACTATTGCGGTCTATGGGAAAAAAGCTTTTTGGACCCCATGGGATTTTTTGTTGCAGTACCGCGGCTGGCCACTGGGAAAAATCGGCGTGCCTGCTGAGTGCGAGACCGGGGGGGCCTGGTTCATCCTCTCGTCTGTCCATCCTGCCTCGTCACTATGACGACCACGTTCATACGCAGTAGTTTAGGTCTACAGAGAAGCTGGCGGACACGTCTGGAGTTCTTTGCACTTGTTTGACCTTCACTGGGGTCAAAACGTTTGCACTTGAGTTGTCAACAGCCCTCCCAACCCCCCTCACATAAAACACCCGTCCTGAGCTCGGTGAGAACCCGTCGCTCACACGGAGCTTCACCTGCTTCCAGCTCGTGGTGAGGGGGTCGCATGCCAGCGGGGCTGTCCACTGCCAATCCAGGAAGCAGGAACACACGGAGGCACACGTCACGTCACAAGCACTGGAAATCTGCAACAAAAACCACAAACAAAACACAAAACCAACACAGAGCCGACCAAAACACAAGCAGCAATCGACCCAAATCACAGTCTGAGCTAAGCTACCGCTAACTAACCCCAAAAACTACAGAGCAAGCATGCAGGTGAACAGGCCAGTGCGTGTGCGTGTGCGTGTGCGTGTGCGTGTGCGTGTGCGTGTGCGTGTGCGTGTGTGTGTGTGTGTATATATATAATAATCCTATCAAAGCTCCACCTGAAGTGTATCTATAGTGGGGGAGGAGGAGGGGGGGGAGCCACCCTGCCACCCCGCGAGACCAGGGGCTGACCAGGAAGAACCTGGAACCCAGGCCACCAGCAACCCCAGAGAGGGGAGAAGTAGGAGGGAGGCAACCCACCGCCTGCGACCCCCCCCTCCCCCTGACGGCGGCGGCCAGGAGGCCCTCACCCCCCAGGCCAACGACCCCCACCCGGCGAGGGACCAGCCTGCCCGGAGAGACAGAGCCGCCCCGGCCGCCGACGTGGGCAGGATCACCCGCCCCCACGAAAGTGGCCCTCCAAGACCAGAGGGGCGCCCCGCCGCGGAGGCAGCGGGGGGGACCGGAGACAGGCCCGGAGAGAGGGAACCCCCCAACAGGGCGACACTCGCGCGGGCCCGACAACGGAGGGCCCCAGACCCAGGCATCCCATTCATTCATCCATTCACCTATCCGATATCTATACTAATAATAATATGATATACTATCATAATAATAATAATAATATTAATAACCATCTTTGTATGACATCATTGTTTTTCAAAGAAAGAAGGCAAGTGATGGTCCAATGTTGCCCCAGTCAGGATATTAACAAGGCTGTTAGCCACTGATGGATTAATTATGCAAGTTCATCTTAAGGTAAGATATCAAATCACCCTACCCTCTTATAAATCTGTTTAAGGGAAATATTTGACTTTTTATTACTCTCTTTCTCTCTTCTGCTCCCTCCCTGTCCTTTTTGCATTTGGACTTTAACTGTTTTAAGTTAAACTGGGATGTCCACGTGATATTGTTGCACTGACAAAGTGGATGAAGTGAACAGAATGAGTTAAAGGGCGTTTGTCAGATACGCTTTTTCTGCTCTCTAATTCTAACTCTGCCGCTTGCTGTCTGTGCCGAAACGGATGTGTATTGCGTTATCAGCACGTAAAACCTGAATTATGGTTCTGCATTAAATCGACGGCGTAGCCTACGGTGTAGGCTCTGCGTTGGTGTAACGCGGAACCATAAATCAGCCTTAAGTGTAGTGTTCATAGTTAGCAGGATGTGAATGAGGCTGTTATTGAAAAAATTCAAATTTTCTTGACCACACAGATAAGCTACATAGCATAGACTTCTGTGATGAGTATACTGTGCATGTTGGTTGATACTGTAGTTAAGTTCTGTGACTCGTAACCTTGCCATACCTTAGCTTTGACTGAATTGACGCCACTGCCCCCAGAACCCCCCAACCCTCTTCTGGGTGATTACCTCCTCGGAGTGCACACTCCTGAGCTCTCCACAGCTTTCAGCTTCCCAGTGTCGGCACTTCCGCAACTTCTGAACTCAAAGAGCAAAGCCATTGTCTCGGCCACAGAGATGTCTTTGTCCCCCCCCCCCCCCGGCTTGGGGGCCCTGGCACCTGACATGCAGAGCAATTAACTTACCGGGTAACCATGCGGATCCCCCGCTCATTGTTCTGGTTTGTCGAGTGTTTGGGGATTCAGCGGGGCATTTCTGCTCACTGACGAGCCGTAATGTTGCACTTGTCGTACATCACGGTGAGCAGCGGCGTTCCGGGCGGTCCTGGCACGGCCTCGCCGGCGTTCGCCGACTGCCCCCCCCCGCACCGTGTGAACCCAACACAGCTGTGCCCTTGTCGGATGAGGACGGCGCGTCCAAAGATGTCTCTGTTCCCAGGATTATTTTTGGAAGGTTTTTACGGTTTAAAGCCTGACAGATGAAAAGAATCCAAGCTATTAATAACAGAAACACATCACTTTTTATTTTCCCACCTGCAGCATCCGGGGGGGGGGGGGTTCGTGTGTTTACGGGAGGATTGTCGTCTGTCTGGAGATTTCTGCCTTACAGAACGATCTGTCTCCGGGATGAGAAAGCATTTCCCCGCCGCAGGCTCCTCTCCTCCATAAACCGATTAGCCGAGTCTGACGCTCTTATGTAAACTCTGCAAGCCGCTGGGATGTACAGACCGGTTTATATGCCCTGCTGTAGCAGGAAAGAAAGAATCTCAAACTTCTGGTTTCACAGACACCCAACAGAAGAGGCTTCCTCATCCGAAGGTTCACTGTTACCATTACTATGGAACCAACTTCCAATCTGGGTTAAGGAGGCTGACAACACCACCACCTTTAAAACTAAACTTAAAACATTTCTGTTTAGTAAAGCCTATAGTTAGTGTTTAGTAAACCTCTAGCTGGTGTTGGTAAATCTCTAGGTAGTGTAAACTCTAGTGTGTTAGGGTCGCTCCTGTAGTTTCTTGCGCTCTTTTGTACATGTTGCAGCATCCTCTGCCGGTGGCGAAGAGCATCTCCGAATGCACAACACCGGATCCTGCCCCCCGCAGGGTAACGGCCCCTTTTGGGCGGCGGAGAAGGTTCGTCCCTCAAGACTCCTCTCCCTGGCCCTGCACCCCAACCTGGGACTTGCTGATTGGGCCGGAGCTTCGGGAGCTGCGTGCTGGCCTGCGGTCCCCACCCCCGGTCATCCCGTTGCTGCTTCCACCTGCCTGCTGTGCTGTTGCCGTCCCCAACCACCAGTCTGGCCCTCGGCAGGAAGGTCCCCCCTTATGAGCCTGGTCCTGCTCAAGGTTTCTTCCCTCCTAAAGGGGACTTTTCCTTGCCACTGTTTGGCTTAAGGTTTTTCTCCCACTAGGGGAGTTTTTACCTGCCATTGTTTATGTAATGACTGCTCGGGGGTTTATGTTCATGTTCTGGGTCTCTGTAAAGCGTCTAGAGACAACCTTTGTTGTATTAGACGCTATATAAATAAAATTGAATTGAACTGTCACCGCCCTGTGTTGCTGGTAAGACGAGGTTGCAACCGCTCTCCCAGCCTTGAGGTCCCTCTCAGTTTGAGGGGTCACACACAGCTGTTGTCTCAGGACCTCAGATCCGTGTGGAAGGAAGTCTTCAGCATCGTTTTTTTGGTGGAAATTGAAAGTAATAAAAGTGCCCCAAAAGTCACCAAATTTTGTACGCAAGCCAGGCCTGGCGATAAATTTGATATTTCATGGTTTGCATTAATGGGCGTGGCCTAATGGCTCAACAGCGCCCCCTAGAAAACTTTGTGCCTCAAGCCCCACAATACGGTTTGACGTACATGAACGAAAATCGGTACACACCTGTATCGTGTCGCAACTTAAAGAAAAGTCTCTTGGCGTCATGGCCGAAACCCAACAGGAAGTCGGACATTTTGAACATTTTAAATTAATCGTCATTTCTGCGAAATTTATGGCATTTCTTCAGCCGCTTCAGAATCTGAACCGTAACGTGCACCCAGGTGTGTTATACATCAAAATGTGCGTCTCCATCCTGTGAGTACCGATTTTCATGCATGTACGTCAAACCGTATTGTGGGGCTTGAGGCACAAAGTTTTCTAGGGGGCGCTGTTGAGCCATTAGGCCACGCCCCTTTTTGACACTATTAGAATACGTAATTTTTCGCCACATGGGACGTGCGTTCCAAGTTTCACAACTTTTTGAGTAAGTTATGCGCCTCAAAAACGCAATTGTTTTCGGATAAAATAATAATAATCGTACAGATTTCCATAGGGCTTCGCACAAGCCTTGCTGGTGCTCGGTCCCTAAAAAAGGGAAGATGAGCTTTTACAGAATATCTAAAAATGTCCAGTCAAAAATAAAAGCTAGGGGACATATCCACCCTTCTGGCTATATTTTATTTATTTAGTTTAGTTTCCTTCTCAATGAGGCTCATCAAAATGCATGCCTGCTGGTTGTATCCGTGAACCCAGCAAGTTTTATCCACCTGTTTTATTTGGGTTTACTCATCTTTTCCCGTTTGATCATGAAATAACGACCATTAAAGTTTAATTTCACCTCCAAACTGCTTTGACCCTTCTCTCCATCAGGATGATGGTCCCGTCACCAAGCATGATTAAGACACGACTGACGGGAACTCTGGACTCATTAGCAGCTGAGGGACTACTTTCTTCGACGAGTCACGCTCTCGTCGTTAAAATAGTTCCTGATTTCCACCTTCTTTTTCACAGCTGCCATGATCCCTGACTGACAGGCTTCCGTGCTAATTCCAGCCGGAGGCGTCAGCAGGACAAGACACAGCTCATCATGTCAGGGACCTCTGTTTTTGGAGGTGGCACTCAAGCAGAGAAGAAGAGGAGGAGGAGGAGGAGGAAGAAGAAAACTTTTATTTGTCCCACAGTGGATCTGTCTTTCACACAGCGAGGGGGGGTCCGTCTGTCCTGCAGGGGGTGTGATCCGAATTAGCAAGGACCCTGCTGTCCCCCACCTCCCGCACCGGGTCCAGAGGACAACCTAGGAAGGAGCTGGACTTCCCGAGGACCTGGGGTCTCATTTATAAAAGAGTGTGTAGAATTCATACTAAAAGTGCACGTAAACCCAAAAGCCGAAAATGGCGGGCGCAAAAAAAATCCGGATTTATAAAACTGTGTGCACGCATAGTTGCACGGAATGTTCGCTTTATAAATCACAGTCCAGCTGGAAGGTTGCGCAGGTGAATTTGCCTCATATCCGCCCTCTACACGCCCACTTTTTACCATAAATGGGCAATGCAAACTACTCCATGACTGTATTTGCCAATGAATGAGCCTGCTGAGCATGCGCAGTGGCTTCCTGCAGTCTGTTTCTGCTGCGCGTCAGGATGAATGAGACGTGTTGAGCCACCGTGCCACTAAATTTCACGGAGACTGAGATCAAAATGTTGTGGATGCGGTGGAGGACAGGAAAACCACATTATTTGGTGGTCACAGTTAAATTAGAAAAAGTATATAGATAGTATAAAATAAAGCGAGTGAGTGGCAGCATGGCGTTGCTGCGCTAAAAGCCGTGAGTGCCACGGACAGATGGACCTGACTGCCGGCTCCGGAGCTGATTTATGGTTCTCGTCGTCGGCGTCGCCGCGTAACCTACGCCGTAGGCTCTGCGTCAAATTAACGCGGACCCATAAATCAGCTCCGCTATCTTCACTTCAGCTTTATCTGAAAGTGTGTAAATTACCCAGATAACAGCTTTGTGGTTTCTGAAAACTATTATATCAGAAACATCCAAAACCAATCTGACGAGTCACAGGATTATTTCTCTCTATTTCTCACAAAAAAATGCTTGCTCCCTCGGACACAATCTGAGATGAGTCTGCAAATGTTTGCCCTCGGTCGGCGAGTCAAATCGACGCAGAGCCTACGGCGTAGGTTACGTAGCCTACGGCGTAGCTTATGTAGCCTACGGCGTAACCTAACAGCCTTTATTCCAGCGCGACCTTCGTGAACAACCGGCAAAAAAGTGATTATGTACATTCACTGAGTGAATATTATGAAAGTAAAATATATATTTCTCGCTAGAAATGTAATCAAAACTAATTTTTATGCAGAAACTAACTCAAAATATTGATTTTATTCACTAAAAAATAAGAAATGTCCGCCATGTTTTTTTTTTTGGATTCAGTCGGCAAATGACGACGAAAAGCATTCTGGGAAATTTTTCTGGCCCTAGATCAGCGAGTCAGCATCTGAAATAGCCACTCGCCCTCGTTTTCCCCACTCCCCCTAGGTGAAAAGAGGAATTGGGACACCACTACCCTCACGGGAACGCGCAAAATTTAGGGGGAGGGATGAAAACGAGTGGTAGTGGTAGTATTGGGACAGGGCCTAAGTCTATTGTCACGAAGTGGTATTAAAAGACAGGCCTTCCCACCCCCACTCATTTGGTCAACGCAGCAGCTCTGCCCCCCTGTGGTCAGATGTGGCATTACTACATAGAGTGGCTTTAAAGCCTCATGTATTACCTTCAGTGGAGCTCTGTGGTCTGATTGTAGCATTGGAGGATGGATATCCACCAAGGTGTTGAATATATGAATATAATATTCATAAAAGCAAAAAAAAAAATACAATTTGAAAATTTGAAGACAAAAACAGTTGGTGGTCGAGCTGTAGTTTGATTCTTAGGAATGACATCATTCTTCTTTTGGCCCACATTTAGCTTTGACGGATGGATCAACTGCTTAAACCTGGCCTACGTATCCAGGAGATGTGACCCAGCTCTCCGTTTTCTCCGGGCCCCAACACTCGCTGTGTCCTGTGTCAAAGCTCGCTGATTAGATTTGGGCTCCGTCTGACTCATACATCGAGTGCCAAAACCCAAGTTTGGCCCGGTTCAGGAGCTTTGGGACAGTTATGTCACCGATTATTCAATTATATTTACGACTTTGTATCCCACTGATATGATTTTCATATTATTGCCAACTTTATCTCTCACAACACGGACTTGTATCAAAAACATTTCCAATGACAAATGTGTTTTGAGTCACAGAAAATAATTAGAAGCTCATGCTAACAGTTACTGGGACCGTTATTTTACGAGGCGTCTTACCGAAACAGAATTTTAATTAGTTAATACTTTGGGTCGCAGCAAAAGGCATTAGCTAAATGACCATGAATGCAGATGATTCATATTTGTTGGGGGATGATGAGACAAAATCTTGGAGGGACAAACTCAGTATGAACTTCCTGAATGAAAGGAAATAAATGAGTCCATTAGGTGTCATTATTCAAAATTGGATTTTATTGTAGGAGCTGTTTTCGTTTATCCAAGAGTCCTCAAATCCAGCTCTAAAAAATATATTTTGTTAAGTTTGAAGCATCTAGGACAGGGGTGTCAAACTAATTTTGCTTGGGGGGCCGGATTTTAGCAATTTTCTTCTCGCGGGCCGCACGCTCAAAATAACAAAAACGGTGCAAAAATGTTTTTTTCTAATTCTTTTTTTTACTATTGTTATCTAATCCAATATCAGTTTAGTTAATTTTAAAGGAAATATGCACTTTGTTTACACTCTAATTATGTAAAATATATTTCTTCAGGATGTTTTCTTGAAATTTCTCGTTTTTTTTCTAATTATGTAAGATACTTTTAATATCATTTTACAAAGATAAACAGAAACAAGTATGTTTTTTTTATATTTCGCTTTTTTATAGGAAATTTAATTAAAAGCAACATTTTTCTTATTACATCCGAGAGTGTTTCTTTGTGATTTAGAGATTTTTCCAGTAAAATTAGTGTATTTATTTTTAAAAATTGGCGCGGATATTTACGCCAGTGTGCCGAAAAAGTCAGCACTTCTTTTTTAACTGTTTTACTTTGTCACTATCCCCGTATTCAAAACTGAAATTCTCTGAATAAATATCTTCTATCATCTTTTTTAGCAGTGATATTTTTCCTGCGAAAATATATAATAGTAGTCATTTAATAAAAATAAACGACCGTCTACAAAGAAATAAAATCGGCAAATGCATTCTAGAAAACTAAAAAAAATTCGAAAACTGCTCTATTTGTGGAATAACGATGGATTTGTAGAAGAAATATATTATCGGATATGCTGCGATTCATGGCAATTATTTATGCCTTCCTTTTTAGTAAATTAACATTTCGTTTTTTTGCGTTGGAAACTTCTCGCGGGCCGCATGAAAATCTCTCTCGGGCCGCACATTTGACACCCCTGATCTAGGACTAAAGCACTTATGAGAATCACTGGCAGGTTTCACACATTGGTTGTTTTTGTCTGACGAAGGGAAAGGAAATCAGGCTGAAAACCGTGAGACGTGTTGTCATCCTTGGCCTTTTTGCATGAGTTTATTTATTTATTTTCACAGCAATATTCTCATTGTCATCCAAACTATCACATGTATTCCTTTTTTCCTCTATGGTTCTCTTTTCTCAGGAGGAATTGGTGCATAGTTGTTCTGGGAAAGTGCTCTGAAAATGTGTGCTCCCTCCTGAGAGTGCCATTTATTGAGACTTAAGCGTGACTAAATATACCACAAGATGAAAGTAACCGGGGATGTCAGAGGCACAAAGCACGCCTGGTAATTTAAAGTGACAACCCCCCAACCAACCACACACATAAGGTCAGGCGAGAAAGAGAGTGCACGCTCTTTCACGTCTACTGTTTTACACATCACCACACAATTAAAAGAATAATTATCTGTGGTGTATCGGTATTTAAAAGTAGGCACCAAACTAAAAATGTGGCCAAACTCAAGCAGTTTGCTGCTTTGGAGCATTCAGGTGTGTGTTAACATAATGCCAAGGAGGAAAGGCATCAGCTATTATCTTAGAAAGCATTTGTTCCTGCCTATAAACTATAACAGAACCGATACGAGGCATCCTGTCAAACCACACGCCAAACTAGTACACCCAAAGGATAGAACTGGACAAAAAAATGCAACGTCATTTAGCAAATACTCTGCAAATGATGTCAGAGAGTATACAGGACTGTCTCAGAAAATTAGAATATTGTGATAAAGTTCTTTATTTTCTGTAATGCAATTACAAAAACAAAAATGTCATACATTCTGGATTCATTAGAAATCAACTGAAATATTGCAAGCCTTTTATTATTTTAATATTGCTGATCATGGATTACAGTTTAAGATTAAGATTCCCAGAATATTCAATTTTTTTTAGATAGGATATTTGAGTTTCCTTAAGCTGTAAGCCATAATCAGCAATATTAAAATAATAAAAGGCTTGCAATATTTCAGTTGATTTGTAATGAATCCAGAATGTATGACATTTTTGTTTTTGTAATTGCATTACAGAAAATCACAATATTCTAATTTTCTGAGACAGTCCTGTACATTGGGAAAACGGGGAAGGCTTAGTACACACGGAAGAAAGAACATAAAAAACAATGTGAAAAAGAAACGGTGGGGCGACTCACCGGGACACAGAAGAACAGAACAGAACAAAAAAAGGCAAGGCAAGTTTATTTATATAGCACAATTCAACACAAGATAATTCAAAGTGCTTTACATTAACATTATAAGCGGCAAGACATAATTAAACAATAAATAACACATAAAATGAAATAAAATTATGAGAAAAGAAGATAAAATAATAACAAGCACAAGTTGCTGAAAACTAAGGGCAGTAGAGTACTGCACGTACACATCTCATTTGCGGTTTTCAGAAAGTATTTAATTTAAGAGTACGTTTAAAGGAGCTTGAGGCCGGATTGTGGCAAGATTTATGAAAAAAATCCGTATACATTTTAAGTTTTCTGGTAATAATGTCAGATGAAGCGTTCCAAACCAAAAAGAATGATTCCTCTAGTGTATCTCTCCGTTGCCTTGAACAGGCTGTGTGCTGCAAAATGTGCTGCAATTCGGTCCCGAATTTCCCGCGCTGTCCTGTGGATGTGACGTCACATGACGCTGCATGCACGTTCTCCCCGTTCTCCCGTGCTGGCTTCACTGTTGGCTGCAGTACCCCCAACGGCCGTCGTGATGAAGGGTGGCGCTAGAGAGTCTCATTTCTTAAAAGGAGCCTCATGCTCCTTTAAATAGCAAATAAGCAGTACTGGAGTTGAGGGGGGATGGCATCCCCCCCTGAAATAAAAACGGTCCAAATCATCCCCCCTGTAAAACTGCCATCCCTTATGTCATTTCATCAATGAATGTGGTTTTACTGCTATTTCAACATTTAGAGTCATCACCAGAAAAATAACTTATTTGACAATTTTCACCTGTTTCAAGTCAATTTTCACTTGAAATAAGTAGGAAAATCTGCCAGTGGGACAAGATTTATCTTCTCATTACAAGCAAAAAAATCTTTTTCCACATACAGATTTTCTACTTATTTTAAGTGAAAATCTACTCGAAACAGGTGAAAATTGTTGTTTTTTCCAGGGATGAGTCTTGTTTTAAGTGTAATGAGATTTTTTTACTAAAATGAGACATTTTAACTAGAAATAAGACAAATATTCTTGTTAAGATTGTGAGTTTTTGCAGTGATCCATTTAACTTATCCTGTGAAGGACAGAGTCATATTGATAAGTTCAGAAAAGTGTTTTTAATTGTAGTGTTTTGATGTATTTGATGTAAGCCCAGTGGATATTTAAAGCTTACAGAAGGCTGCATTTAACTGCTGCTATGTCATTCCTGCAGTATTTCTGCAGGTGTTTTGGTCGCTGATATTATTTGTAATATATTATATTATTTGTAATCAGCACAAATTATCTGTCCCCATATGATAAAATCCACCATCCCCCCTGATTTATTTTTACAACTCGAGTACTGCAAATAACTGAAATAAAATGATAAGAAAAGAGGTAACAAGGTAAAAACAAGAAATCAGCCATCACAGATGACCGCAGGAGGATGAACCATGTCATGGACTGGGTCAAGGCAAAGATCATTACGTTGGAGACCAGTGAATTCAAACTATAGATCAGAAAGTCTATTGAAATCCAGAAGCAGGTAAGCAACACCGTCATTGGGGACGAAGGGGCAAACTAATTTCGACGAGGCTACCAGACCGGTCAGCTGATGAATGAATGACACATCAGCAGCACAGCAGACCACTGGAGTTCACAGCCCAACCTTTCAGCAGGTATGAAACATCTTTTCTAAAACTTCAAAACTTTGATGAAAAGAAAATGATAAATATTCCACCTGTGTAATAGTTCCAGCTTAGCTTGGGTTATCCCAAGGCCCAGTTAAAGGGGAGCTCAAAGATTTCGGGCCAGTCCCAATCCCCCCCCTAGTCCTACTTTTCATCCCTACCCCTAAATTTTGCGCGTTCCCGTGAGGGTAGTGGTGTCCCAATTCCTCTTTGAATGTAGGGGTAGTGGACATAACGAGGGCTAGTGTGTATGAATCTAGCCCTTCACAGCGAGGGATTTCAAATGCTGACTTCGCAACCGAGGGCCTGAGAAAAATTTCCCAGAATGCTTTACGTCATCATTTGCAGACTGAATCAAACAAAAAAACATGGTGGACATTTCTTATTTTTTAGTGAATAAAATCAATATTTTGAGTTAGTTTCTGCATAAAAATGCGTTTTTATTACCTTTCTAGTGAGAAATATATATTTTACTTTCATAATATTCACTCAGTGAATGTACATAATCACTCGCTTGCTTGTTTTGTGAAGTCTTTTGAGATCTCGCCAGAATAAAGGCTGATTTATGGTTCCGCGTTACACCAACGCAGAGCCTACGGCGTAGGTTACGTGGCGACGCGCGCAGTACGGTGCGCAGCGACGCGTAACTTACGCCATAGGCTCTGCATCGATTTAACGCAGAACCATAAATCAGCTCCCGAGCCGGCAGGCTCTTCTCATCTCCGAAAACATCGGAGCAAATTTCTTAACAGGCGTTATTTGGATAAACTGAGCCCAGGTTGGGGATCTTAACGGTTACTTTCACGCCTGAAAAAATATTAAAACTTAATAAAGTGGCATATTAACAGCGCTACAGCTGAAATTAAAACAGCTTCTAGCTCTGGGCTTCCTGATATGGTGTGACGTTTGTGCAAACGTAACTACGCAGTCGCTTACGTACCCGAACGTAAACCACGCAGTGACGGAGCAAGTGGTGTCCCAATCCCTAGGGAACATTACAGGGCCCTACCGCCTGTGGCTTCATTTTGAGGGCTAGTGGTAGAAAGTAGGGGGGGGATTGGGATTGGCCCTTAAACCTGATGGAAATATTTGAGAGGGACCTTAAGAGAGATGTGAAATAATTCATGATCGCAGACTTTCATGAATTGAAACAAAGTTGTAAAGACTTATGAGCCACTTCTTAGCAGTGAAATGAGAGCCTGATGAGGTCAGGAGGAAACTGATAATAATGATAATTGGGCACGGCAGTGGCTTGGTGGACACCTACCTGTTGCTTGAAGACCGCTGAGATGAACTCCAGCAAACCCTCATCCCCCTAAACAAGAAGAAGCGGCTGTTCATCTCATGTACTTAT
The DNA here is from genome assembly GCF_033807715.1 of Cololabis saira. Taxonomy (NCBI): domain Eukaryota; kingdom Metazoa; phylum Chordata; class Actinopteri; order Beloniformes; family Belonidae; genus Cololabis; species Cololabis saira. The sequence continues at coordinate 6,358,825 of NC_084591.1, forward strand.
ACATTTAGATTTTTTTTTTGCTTTTGTTTCTGCTTGTTTTTTCTTTAAGAAATAACTTGTAACACAGTGTAATACTGTATGTCATGTTATTCTGAGGTGTTATTCATCTAATTTCGAGCCCAGATGCTTTTCTTATGGCTTGACATTTAAAACGACACACTCCTTCACGTGACTGTGTTCACATGCTCGGGGAAACGTGACCTTTTCCATTCTCCTGTGTTGTTCAGATCAGATAAATGTGAGTTAATACGCTGCATGTTCAGCGTCAGAGCGGAGGGTTTGTCATTCTGTCAGCTAGTATCAGGCTCTATGGATAGTATAGATCCACTTCACCGAGGCTCAGTGCTCAGATAGATAGATAGGTCTCATGTTTGCCGGGGCTTCTCTGGTGTAAAGAGGAGTTCATGTTCCACTGCAATCCCAATCATAACCCCTCCACTACTGTGTTTGGTAATATATTGTGAATGAGTCTGCTCTGCTGCAAACATGATGCTGCATTAAGGTCAAACAAGTCATCTTTAGTCTCATCTGTCTAAAGGACATTGCTACAGATGTTTTATGGGTTGCTCAAATGCATTTTTGATCCTGAGTCCTACTCGCTTGGCCTCTTCGTTCATCTGTTGTTTTACTCTGCACATGTCGTTTTGTGGAGGAGAGCAATGCTACCACGTCCGCGAAGCCCAGGTCGTCGAGTTTTGATGTCAGCTTCCAGCGAATCCCATTTTCTCCTTTTTTAATTGTCCGACGCATTATCCAATCCATTACTATTAAGAACAAGAAGCCGGACATGTTGCATCCCTGTTTCACGCCGGTTTTAAGGTTGAACCACTCGCATATTTCTCCTTGGTCTTTCACTTCCAAAAAACAAAAACTATGAGGATCAACGCAAGAAATCAGGAGAAAATCCAAATCAAATCAATGGGCAAGACATCGAGGAAGTAGGCCAGTTCACCCATTTAGGAGCCACAGTTTGTAAAGAGGGAGGCGGAATGAAGGACCTAAAGAATAGACTGTCGAAAGCGAGAGGAGCATTTGTTAGACTTGGGAAGACCTGGAGCTCTAACAGCATCACCAGAAGAACAAAGCTGAAGTTGTACAAGACACTAGTAGTACCAGTATTACTGTACGGATGTGAGACCTGGAAAATGAACAAAGAAGACAACAAGGCTGTCGATGTATTTCACAATAGATGCCTATGAAGAATACTCCGAATGAGTTGGCAGGATCACATCAGTAATATACAACTGCTGGAAAGAGCTGATATGAGACCACTCAGCAATGAGGTGAAGTTGCGAAGATGGAAGATGATTGGGAACATACTGCGGCAGGACCACACAGAAGACAGGGGAAGACAGGGAAGACCAAAGACCACCTGGAGACGTACCGTCGAGAAGGAGAAAAGGGAAGGAGGATGGAAATCATGCATGAAGTGAGGACTGCAGCAGCCGACCGTCAGAAGTGGAGGAGCTCTGTTGAGGCCTTATGTGCCACAAGGCACGAAGTGGATAGGTAACAGGTAACAAATGCATTTTTGTGAACCTCAGCAGTGCTTCCATGTTCTCTTTAAGAGTGAATTATGCTTCTGCGTCAAAATGGCGCCGTGCCTACGGTGTGTGGTTTGGATCGACGCAGAGGACACGCCGTCACCTGCGCCGTCTCTGACGTGCACCTCCCGAAAATTTTAACTACGCAGACCGAGAGGGCTGTGATTGGTTCGTTTGAAAGCGAAGCATTTCCGGTTTCCGGTTTGAAGCAGTAGTGAACTTCCAGGGCTCTTTTCTTCGTTTATGTGTGATTTTTTTTGTTTTTGTTTTTTGCACAATAGTTGTCCTTATTTCTTTGATTTACTGTGACCGGAAAAAGTCGGATAAACCATTCAGAAAAAGATCGCTAACTAGTGGCCGCGGGGGGTACTGCACCGCGACCAAATGGAGTGACGGAGAAGTCAGAAGGGTTCAGCACGGCGTCACGGCTGCGGCGTGTGCTCTGCGTTGGTTTGACGCAGAAGCATATTTCAGCCTTTAGACGGGAGAGGCTTTCTTTCGGGCAAACTCTTTCAAACAAACCGCACTTGACTAATCCTTTGGGGCTTTTATGTATTTCTCTGTCATTGCATAGTCTGATCTTGTGGTAAATTTGCCTGGTCGCCCTATCCTTTAAAGATCGACAACTGTCTTAAATACTTTCTACTTGTCAATTATACTTTTAACATGAGAAAGTTGAACTGCAAAAAGTTTGGAAATGGGTTTCTAACCCTGTACAGATTTGTGTGCAGCAAAGCGCAATTCAGCATTAAAAGTCTGGAGAGTCAGTACAGTGCAGAACTGGGAGAACCGTCATGAAACAGCTCAGACGGTCTGGCGAAGGTCGACCAGACCCAACTCCTTGGCAGAGGTGTCAAGTAACGAGGTACAAATACTTCGTTACCTTACTTAAGTAGAAATTTTGGTTATCTATACTTCACTGCAGTAATTATTTTTCAGACGACTTTTTACTTTTACTCCTTACATTTTCACACAATTATCTGTACTTTTTACATTTTAAAAACAGCCTCGTTACTCTATTTCATTTCGGCCTTTAATAAAAACTATCCAGTTAAATTGCTCCATCCGGATAGAGTGAATTTGGTTGTGGTTGTTTCAGATGTTCTTGTCCAGTTTTGTTCTTACATCCGTTCCCTCAGATTCCTGCAACTAAACTTGGATGTACATTCCAATAAAGGTTAGGATAAATGATAACATGCCTCTGAAGTTTGACTTTTTGCACCATTACAATACTTATAGGCAACTAGTCATCATATCTCCTGCTCTCTGAAACACATGTTAATGCTCAATAGTACACATGTATGGTTCTTTAATATATTTGCATTATACTAAGATACATTAATTTTCAATGACTTTTGTCCTTAATGGCTTTTTCCCCCCTTACATTACTTTTACTTTTATACTTTAAGTAATTTTGAAACCAGTACTTTTATACTTTTATTTGAGTAAAAAACTTGAGTTGATACTTCAACTTCTACAGGAGTATTTCTAAACTCTAGTATCTATACTTCTTCCTGAGTAATGAATGTGAATACTGAAGACACCTCTGGTTGTGTGGTCCTCCGAGGCAACATCGGTACATCTCCGCGAGCTCATGAAACCGCTGGAGGAGGGGGGGATTGAGGCTTCCAAGCACAAGAAGATCAAGTACTCTGAGAAAGCTGGTGAGTGCCGGGAGGCGGGCTGGAAGACCAGCATCTACCCAGCGGAGGTCGGATGCCGAGGCTTTGCGGAACTGTCAACCACACGCCTCTTGAGGGATGCAGGAGGGCCTGGGGGGAAGCTGAAGAAGGTGATGAAACAGCTGAGGAGGAAGGACAAGAGCTGGGGAAAGAACATCTAATCTCAACAACGGCCGCCGGGCAGAGCTCCTATCAGCTGCAGGGGTGACAGGGAGACGTCCCGGTAGTTATGGTAACTTGTTTGGTGTTTATTATAATCTGAGCAAGAGGAAGCATGTACCGTATTTTCTGGACTATAAGCCTCTACTTTTTTCATAGGTTTTCAACCATGCGGCTTATACAAAGGTTTTTCTATTCTGTGGATTTTTCTTCCACCGCTCGGGGCGCTCTAACCGGAATTAGAATCAAAACTAAGACAAAATAAATGCAAAGAAGAATACGCTACTTCTTCTTTAGCAGATAGAAGTAGAAGCAGATTTCAAACAAATAAATACATAAATAGCGGTTATTTTCTCTTGGTTCTGTCCCGTTTTAATCAGCAAAGTTGCTGCCTTGTTAAAAGACACTGTTAGGAAAGGATCTATTTAGGTACAAACATGTACATCATTTACAGTTCAAAATCCTTCTGTACATGTAGTAAATATCTAATCTAACAACATAAATATCTGCGGCTTGCACATCTTTTTTTTTTAATTAGAGCGGATGCAGCTTGTATATCTTTTTTTTATTATTTTTTTTAGAAATAGAGCGGATGAGGCTTATATGCAGGTGCGGCTTATAGTCAATACGGTAGATGTTGAATAAAAGGGGTCCTAGGACAGAACCTTGGGGAACCCCACATGTAATTTTTCTCAATTCCAATGTAAAGTTACCTAGTGAGACAGAGTAGTCCCTGTCCTTTATGTAAGATTCAAACCAACCAGTACTGTACCAGAAAGTCTGATCCAATTCTCCAGAAACTCATGGTTAATGGTGTTAAATCCTGTGCTGAGATCCAATAACGCCAGCACTGCGGTTCTACCACAGTCTGTATTTATGCAGATGTCATTGAACACCTTAAGGAGTTCACTCTCGACGCAGCGATGACCACGAACAGCTAACTGGAAGATGTCAAAAGCCTGTAATTTTTTTAAATCCTACGGAAGCAGTAAAGGTGTTTTTTTTCTTTTTGGCTTCATTTTTGCTGAATAAACAGTTGCATGGTAAAAAAAACGAAAATGTTTTTCAGAGACTTAATACTGAGGCTCACTATGATGATTTTTATTATGTTTTTACACGAAAAAAGTATAATTAAAATAGTCGGTAATAACTTAGCACCTGGCCTGTACGGAATATGCAAAATCCTCTGTTTCCGAAGCATTCATTTGTCCAATTTGTCCAATTATTCATTTATTCATTCATTCATTCATGAATATACAATATTTTTAGCATGAATAAGTGTCTTGCATTTCTTAACCTGGGTCCAAAAGATGAAGAAATGCTCACTTTTTCTTTACATTAATAGGTTAAGAAGCATATGTTTTATAAGAATACAAAGGCTTTAATTATAAACTTTAAACCAGAGGTGTCAAATGTGCGGCCCGAGAGAGATTTTCATGCGGCCCGTGAGTTTCCAACGCAATAAAAACCTAAATCTTAATTTACTAGAAAGGAAGGCATAAATAATTGCCATGAATCGCAGCATATCCGATAATATATTTCTTCTACAAATCCATCGTTATTCCACAAATAGAGCAGTTTTCTAAATTTTTTAGTTTTCTAGAATGCATTTGCCGATTTTATTTCTTTGTAGACGGTCGTTTATTTTTATTAACTGACTACTATTATATATTTTCGCAGGAAAAATATCACTGCTAAAAAAGATGATAGAAGATATTTATTCGGAGAATTTCAGTTTTGAATACGAGGATAGTGACAAAGTAAAACAGTTAAAAGAGAAGTGCTGACTTTTTCGGCACACTGGCGTAAATATCCACGCCAATTTTTAAAAATAAATACACTTAATTGTACTGGAAAAATCTCTAAATCACAAAGAAACACTCTCAGATGTAATAAGAAAGATTTTGCTTTTAATTAAATTTCCTATAAAAAAGCAATATATAAAAAAAAACACACTTGTTTCTGTTTATCTTTGTAAAATGATATTAAAAGTATCTTACATAATTTGAAAAAGAAACGAGAAATTTCAAGAAAAGATCCTGAAAAAATGTATATTCACATAATTAGAGTGTAAACAAAGTGCATATTTCCTTTAAAATTAACTAAACTGATATTGGATTAGATAACAATAGTAAAAAAAAAAAAAAAGAATTAGCAAAAAAAAAAATTGCACCGTTTTTGTTATTTTGAGCGTGCGGCCCGCGAGAAAATTTTTTTTTTCAAATCCGGCCCGCCAAGCAAAATGAGTTTGACACTCCTGATTTAAACCTTTTTGGTGCAAAGAGCCCACATCCATTCCACCACAGAACTACTGTTCTACTCATGGCTGTGTGTAAATGCATCCTTGGATAGTATACGCCACCGTTTCTCTTCAAATCATGTACGGTTGACCTGGATGTTTGTTTCAGAACTCATGTTTCTTGCCTCACCTGACTTGTGTTCAGTGTTGCCGTCACGCTCGGCCGCCCCGGCCCGGGCAGTCCTTCTCTATTCTGCACTAAGTGTTTTCCATAACAGAAGCAGCTGCTGGTGTGCCAGGCTTGAATCCAGCTGCAGCCCCACCATAAATCCCCGGTTACCACCTCTACACGCCACCAAATCACAAGATACTGAACCAAGAGGTTTAGTATCTTGGGTGCTGCGGGTGCTTGAGCCAAACTTTAAGGTTTTGTGAATCTTTACATTTGGCGTGTCTTCTTGTCATTACTCAAACTCACCCCAAAATGGTCCTGTTTTCACTGAGAAAGCTCTGCATCACGTTAGGCCAAGCCAACCTGAACCGAATGACCAATTTGTAAACTAATCAGCCAGTTTAAGTCTGTTCTGAGTCTGTTTTTGAGCCTCATACAACAGATTCAGACTCAATCAACATCTCAGCAATGAACACAGTAAAAAAACAAAAAAAAAACCTATAATATTCATTATTTTTGGAAAGTGGCCAAATTATCTGAAGCTTTAATTAACTTTTGAGTGTGCACTAATTCTGGTATTTCTTTATTTCATTCAAAAAAAAAGAATAATACAATTACAAATGTTCTTAAATTGTGAATGAAAAGGGAGCAGAAAGAAGAAGAATCTTATCTGATCTGCCCCTTTTTCCAAGAAATAAATTCACAAATAACATAAATTAAAAAAAAAAAACAATAACTAAGTGAATAAAAAAATTAAATAAAATTACCGCCGTCTATGGGTATGTCAATCAAACTCAACTAACATATTTCATTATATTTACTTAACATACAGGCTTTAATTGTACTTTTGAATATAATGTTTGATTTGGATTCTTTGTTTTCTTTATTCAGATTGTTCCATAAACTGATTCCTTTCACAGAAACACAACGTTCCATCAATTTAGTCCTGAATCTTGGTTTTTTTTTAATCTCTGTTCCTTTTAAGTCATACTTGCTTTCTCTTTTTTCAAATCTTTTCTGAATGTTGATCATTCAGAATTGTTATTTTTGGAAAGTGGCCAAATTCTCTGAAGCTTTAATTCACTTTTGAGTGTGCACTAATGAGTTTATTTAGTTTTTTTCTGTTCAGAAAAGCCAGCAAACAAACTGTTTTCCCCAAACCAGGGCCCTCTTAGTCCACGGAGAGGCTCAATTAGGCCGCCAAGTGGAGAAGAGAAGGGCATCTTTTGATTTTATTTGTTAAGGAAGTGAGGCTGTACTCTAGTTTACTCACAGAGCCTCCACTGTTTGATGCCCAGAAGAGCCCGACACACACACACCTCCACCCCCTTGAAAATTGAGCAAAAACAAAAAAAACCACAACCAAAAAACCCCCAAAACAATCCCTTTATTCATCTGTTTGGGGTCTGCCATCTGAACAGCAGCTTGTCATTGAATTAACACCACAGCGCGTCCCGGCCCCGGCTTCCCGGAGCATTGTAGTGAACTCAGGAGGAAACTCATTATTTCGTGGGATACCAGGTCAAAAAGCAGGGCTGGCACAGTCTTGTCCCGCGGTCTTGGCATTGAGGAATGGGAACGGCCGCCGCGCTACTGTGTTTGTCCTCGCAAGGCAGAGCGCTGAAAGGGACAGCATTTTAATCCCTGGCAGCCATGACGGACAAAGACAGATTTGCTTTTTGTTTTTGACGCCGTGCCACTTTCTCTGCCATTCTAATCCGGAGGCCGGGGTCCGGGCCGAGGCCCCGGCCCACTGCTGAGGCCGGGACACGCCGCGCTGCAGCGAGGCTCGCTGGCCCGGGTGCTGTGCACCTGCTCGCTGGAAGTGTCTTTATTAAGCTCCCAAAGGTTGTTCAACAAGAGAGGTTTGTATTTTAGCAGCAACTCGCCGTAAATCAGCTCCCGAAACACCGTCTGAATAACAGAAGACACAAAGGCAAAGGTCTTATTAGGGCCCGAGCACCTTCAGTGTGAAGGCCCTATTGTATCTGTAGGAATTTTTCTTTCTTTATTTTTTTCCTTCTGACGAAAGGAGGGCCTTTTTGCCCCCCCTAAATGTGCCCAAAAAGTCACCAAATTTTGCATGCAAGACCGGCCTCGCAAAAAATTTGATATTTTATGGTTTGCATTAATGGGCGTGGCAAAATGGCTCAACAGCGCCCCCCGGAAAACTTTGTGCCTCAAACCCCACAATACGGTTAGACGTACATGCACGAAAATCGGTACACACCTGTATCATGTCACAACTTGTCTCTTGGCGCCATGGCCGAAACCGAACAGGAAGTCGGCTATTTTGAATTAATTGTGTAATTTTGGCGCAATTTATGCCATTCCTTTGGCAATTAATACGGCCCGAACCGTAATGTGTACCCAGATGTGTTATACATCAAAATGTGCGTCTCCATCTTGCGACTATAAGCATTACTTTTCTCTTTCAAAAGTGTTACTGTGTCGACACTAGACGCCAAAAAGCGCGCCCTTCATCTGATTGGTCCATATTTGATAGTTCCCCAAAAGGCACCAAATTTGGCATGCAAGCCAGGCCTGGAGATAAATTTGATATTTCATGGTTTGCTTTAATGGCTGTGGCCTAACGGCTCAACAGCGCCCCCTAGAATCCTTTTCTCTGCCATAACTTTTGAATGGTTTGACATAGAGAGTCGTGGGTGGTGTCATGGGACTCGGTATTGAGTCCTTGACCTTCTTTGGCCTAAAATTAGTCCCGCCCCTTTTCTGAAAAAAAGAAAATCTTTTTTATTCTCATTAAATGATGGAATAATTTTTCAAAATGTTTCAAAATATGCCTATTTATAAAAAAAATATGTAGTATTTGAGTTACATAAAAGCTTGATATTTGTTTTCTTCCTAATTGTCCTTGTGGTCAAGAACCCCCAACACAAAAATGGTTTGGCCGCTGATCAAAATTTGATGTTATCATTTAATTCAACCATTAGAATGGTCAAAATGTCCGGTCAGCACAAGTCCGGTGCTCAGAAAAGAAGAGAAAAGAGAAGAAGAGAAGAAGAAACTAGAGGCCTCAGAGATTCTCTACACAAATATTTTAAAAAGGTGGTGACGGTGAAGCTGGAATTAATAAAGTCAGCGTAGAGCAAGGTAAGAAACAGCGCAGCCAACGTTTACCAACCTTAACCTAACTGGCTAGCTCTAATGTTAACGTCCATTAGCTTGTATAAAAACCTGAAGAGCAGAGGGAGAGGAGAGGAAGAGGAGAAGGAGAGATCCGGGCGCAGGGGGGCCCATCTTAGATTATTTTGTCCAGGGCCCCGGCAAGACTGTCAGCTGGCCTGCATGCAGATGCACGTCCCCCCTCCCTCGTCCCACTCTGCAGCCGGGCCTGCTCTGATTGGTCAACTCCGCTGGCCTGATCAGGAATGTTTCCATAGTCTGCATCAGCTCTGCTTATATATTTAAAAAATCAAGACGTTATTTAAAATGCTACTTAAGCAGAAGATCTGCAGGAAGAGTAACAAGAACAAATACAAAGGGCAGATGTTTATCTGTTTTAGGAGTAAAACTGTGGAACTCATTAGATAACGACCTTAAACTAGCAAACTCAATAAAAGCATACAAGATATTATTCAAAGCAAAGGTAATGGACACATATACAGAAACACAATAAGCAAACAAAGAAGAATGTACACATGCATGAGATAAAATGACAACTTAAATTGGTTTTGTCGGTTTCTTTAGCATCTTTTCACTTTCTGTTTTCAGAGCTATCATTATTATCATATTATTGCTATTATTATTATTATTATTATTATTACTATCGTCGTCGTCGTCGTCATTATTATTGTTATTATTATTATTTTGTGTAGACTTATGATACTTCATTTGTTCTTTTTGTATATTCTATTCAGTTAAATAGTGGGCAAGATAAGCTTTATGCTTCAAGCCCAGGGGCCTCATCTATAAAGCTTGCTTGCGCAGAAAAAGCGCCTGAAAGTTGCGGAAGCCACCTTCTACGCAAAGCCTCGGATCTAAAAAGAAAAAACTAACCGAAAAATCTGCTTATCTTTACGGCAACCAGGACCCTCCCGTAAGAATTTACTTAAGACACGGGGAACTGGCGAGGCAGGCTGTGAGGTGGTGAAAAGAAGCCAGATTCATGTCATACTCTTAATAATGTCATCACATATCACAACATATATCAGACTTATAATAAAATAGCGCTGATCGTGTCCCTCTGTGTTTGAAACTCAGCGTCAGTCAGGACTCTGCTGCTGCTGCAGCCGCGGTGACACGCCGGGAACCTCGTCACCCACCGCTTTAGGACAGAACAAATGAGGGGCTTCGTAGAGCGTTTAGGGGCTCCACAGAGCCCCTCATTTCTTCCCTAAAGGGACACAGATTTTTTTTTATATATATATATATATAATGAGTTTTACGCGCGCGTGAAACCTTTAGGTGCGGGTGTAAGCCTAAATTATGGTCCCGCGTTAAAACGACGCAGAGCCTACGCCGTAGGGTACGCGTTGGTGTAACGCAGAACCATAAATCAGCCCTGAGGAGCTCTGAGAAGAGATGGGAGAGGAGGAGGGGGAGCGGGGGGTGAAGCGGGGCTGCCGGGCCGTTCTCGTATCATCTTCGACTCGCACAGGGTGTGTCGATGATTTGCAATTAATGGCTGATCCTACCGTTAGTTTTTAAACTGTAAAAAGTGCGGGGGACAAAAACATGATTTTGAAAAGACGGGGGGACATGCCCCCCCTGTTGCGCCGGGGCACTCACGGCGTTCCACGCAGCAACGGCGTGCTGCCACTGACTCACTGTATTTTATACTATTTATTTTTCTACTTTTACTGTGACCATCAAATAATGTGGTTTTCCTGTCCTCCACCTCATCCACAACATCTCGCTCTCAGTCTCCGTGAAATTCAGTGGCACGGTGGCTGGACATATCTCATTCATCCTGACGCCCAAACAGACTGCAGGAAGCCGCTGCGCATGCTCAGTAGGCTCATCCATATGCATTTATGGTGAAAAGTGGGCGTGTAGAGGGCGGGATATGAGGCGGATTCAGCTGCGCAGCTTTCCAGCTGGGCTGTGATTCATAAAGAGAACATTGCGTGCAAGATTGCGTGCACATGGTTTTATTGATCCGGATTTTTTTTTGCGCCCGCCATTTTCGGCTTTTGGGTGTACGTGCACTTTTAGTATGACTCCTACGCAGTCCATTTTAAATCAATTTCAAATAATCACAATGTTGACCAGGGAAAAACCTGTGTTATCTTGTTTGTTGATTTTTGTTTGTGATTGACCGAAATAAATATTAACTAACTAACTAACAAACGTTTGTTTTTTAACTGTTTTCCGTGAAAACACTTGTAGGTACAGCCATATAGGAGCATAAAACATGTAATTTAGAAAGCCACTCAGCTTTGCAGGGAACAGTGACATCATAGATCCAGAGAATTACCCAGCTTCCCCAGCTTTAAGTCTACTCAACATTACATGGACATGGGTTGGACCTGGTTAGAGCAAAACTGAAACACCAGTTTAATAAGAGGCACGCCAGCCTGAGGAACAGGGGTGGAGTGGAGTCATTGGTTCCACCCAGTAATAAGATAAGATAAGATAGCCCTTTATTGATCCCCAGAGGGGAAATTCGGGTGTTACAGCAGCTCAAAGTCGGACAACATGAACTCAGACTAAATAAACGATAAAGATAAATTAAAGCTGCAAGCAGCGATGAACCGCCCTCGCACCCTTGTGCACGTTCAGGCTGCAGTGGAAGCTTGTATGACTTGCATGTAGATTCTTCAGGGCTGGACATTTAGCGGATGAAACCAGCCACCACTCTCTATATCAAACCATTCAAAAGTTATGGCAGAAAATAGGAACTATCAGATATCGACCAACTAGATGAATGGGGGGCGCGCTTTTTTGGCGTCTAGCGTCGCCACGGTAACGCTTTTGACTGAGAAAAGTAATGCTCATCGTCGCAGGATGGAGACGCACATTTTCATGTATAACACACCTGGGTGCACGTTACGGTTCGGGCCGTATTAACTGCCGAAGGAATTGCATAAATTACGCCAAAAGGCCATGATTAATTCAAAATGGCCGTCTTCCTGTTCGGTTTCGGCCATGGCGCCAAGAGACTTTTCTTTAAGTTGCGACATGATACAGGTGTGTACCGATTTTCGTGCATGTACGTCAAACCGTATTGTGGGGCTTGAGGCACAAAGTTTTCTAGGGGGCGCTGTTGAGCCATTAGGCCACGCCCATTAATGCAAACCATTAAATATCTAATTCTTCGCCAGGCCTGGCTTGCATGCAAAATTTGGTGACTTTTGGGGCACGTTTAGGGGGAAAAAAAGGCCCTCATTTCGTCAGAAGAAAAACGAGGAAAATAATAAAAACGAGAACAATTCCTACAGATACAATAGGGCCTTCGCACTGTAAGTGCTCGGGCCCTAATTATAAGTATGAAAAAGTACAGTAAAAAAGAAACTGAAACTGAAAAGTGTACTGTAAACTGAAAACTGAAAAATTTGTATCAGCCTTTGAAAAAGCGCATAATATATGTCCTTTTAAAGTGAAAATTGGCTCCGCCCACTAATACAAGCTCATACAAAAATAGCAGTAAAGAGATCATTAAAAATTGTAATGATGTAAAGTGCGGCTGAGAAATATCATTAATACCTCAGGAAATTGTACCAGCCTTTGAAAAAAGTCCTTTTAAAGTGAAATGATGTTGCTTCAACAGATGGAGTAGAGGTGGGGTTTCTTTATGGAGGTAGATTTGTGTCTTAATTATTCAATCAAAAAATATATTTTCAATTAAAAAAAAATATTTCAATCAAATTTTTGTTTGAATGCAAAAAAAATTTGAGACAAAAGAAAATGCATTTGAACACTGTTTTTCTTAGTTTGTTTGTTTGTTTTTATTTTGGATCCCCAGTGGACGCAAAACGCCAGCTAGTCTTACATATAAAAGCACAATTATTTATATATATATATATATATATATATATATATATATATATATATATATATATATATATATATATATATATATATATATACTTCCTATAGTACCTTACATTTTAAATGTATGAATACATAACTAAATACATAAGTCATTACAATTACATCACTCCATTAACCCCCCCCCCCACATCCCACCCACATCATTACACCAGCAACATCACTGTAGTGGTAACCATCACAACCTGCACAAAATGTATATCAAACATATATATTAACCATTGTTTATGTCTGTACCCAAAAATAACCTTTTTAGTTGCTTTTTGAAACTGTCTCTGCTTGTTGCTTTAGTAATGGTATATGGCAACCTGTTCCACTGTGAGATGGCCCTGTACATACAAGTTCTTTTCATTGCATTTGATCTCGGTAATGGAATAGAAATCTCTACTTTCATCCAGGCAAGATCACAATGCATTTGGCCAACACCCTTTCTCATAGAACACCCGAGTGCAAGGAGCTGCTCTGTTCTGCACTGAAGTTTTACATCTTTTTTCGCTGCACTTGACCAGATAGCTGAGCAGTAGTCAAGGTGTGATAATACCAAAGTTTGAATAACCTGTCGGAGTGTAATTGGTGTTAATAAAGAGGAGTATCTTCTAATCATGGATATACCTTTCCCCATTTTGCCTGTTAACTTGTCTATGTTATTCTGCCACGACAGATGTTCATCAAGAAGTATTCCTAGAAGTTTAGCTTCAGTGACCTGTTCTATACACCTGCCCTTCATGGATATTTTTAATTGGTTCTGGAAAACTTGGAAAACTTTCAATCAAAGAAAAAGTGTTTGAATGCAAAAAAATATTTGAGACCCAAAAAATTGCATTTGAACACTTTTTTTCTTTGATTGAAAAATGTTTTATTGATTGAAGTGAAATTTTTGAATTGAATAATTAAGACACAAATCTACCTCCATATTTCTTCATCTTCAGCACATAACATTCATCCTGGCTCTTACTTTCAATCTATATTTCACCCAGTGTCTTCCATATCCTTAATATTCGTTCTTAATTTACATTGAAAATACTTCTATGTCTTAACTCGTCTGTGATTTTTTTTTTTTTCCCTCGAACTGCCTCCGTTATTCCTTCATTTTCATGGGAATCTGCAGAAAAGGTGTCCGTCCTCGGAGCTCATCTGATCACCTTGTTCGTGAGACGCGAGGCGGCGCAGTCAGGAAGGCTGGTGAAGCAAAAAAGGTCAGATAGATGAAGGAACCGCAACGCCACCACATCTGCTTGTTCACATATCCCTTCCTTGGCGTGATGAGCCCGGAGGGCGAGTCACACGAGGACACTTCTCCTTTCTACCACATGCTGATTTCCCTTGGGATTTCACTGACTTTTCTCCATCAAACAAACATCTCTGAAGATGCAGCTCCCGTCGTTGAGAATTACAGCTCAGTTCACGTCTGACGCCGTGATCAGGCCACTCACACCAATGCAGAGGTGTCAAGTAACAAAGTACAAATACTTCATCACCTTACTTAAGTAGAAATTTTGGTTATCTATACTTCACTGGAGTAATTATTTTTCAGACCACTTTTTACTTTTACTCCTTACATTTTCACGCAATTATCTGTACTTTTTACTCCTTACATTTTAAAAACAGCCTCGTTACTCTATTTCATTTTGGCCTTTAAAAAAAACTATCCAGTTAAATTGCTCCATCCAGATAGAGTGAATTTGGTTGTGGTTGTTTCAGATGTTCTTGTCCAGTTTTGTTCTTACATCCGTTCCCTCAGATTCCTGCAACTAAACTTGGATGTACATTCCAATAAAGGTTAGGATAAATGATAACATGCCTCTGAAGTTTGACTTTTTGCACCATTACAATACTTATAGGCAACTAGTCATCATATCTGCTGCTCTCTGAAACACATGTTAATGCTCAATAGTACACATATATGCTTCTTTAATATATTTGCATTATACTAAGATGCATTCATTTTCAATGGCTTTTTTCCCCCTTACGTTACTTTTACTTTTATACTTTAAGTAGTTTTGAAACCAGTACTTTTATACTTTTACTTGAGTGAAAAACTTGAGTTGATACTTCAACTTCTCCTGGAGTATTTTTAAACTGCAGTATCTATACTTCTACCTGAGTAATGAATGTGAATACTGAAGACACCTCTGCACGAATGTGCGCTCACAGTTTGGATCAAGTTGTCGAGGGCCTCGCTGGGAGGCTTTTGGCTGTCTTTGCTGAGTCTCGTCTCGTCTCTCAGCTCCGTCTTTGATCTTGTTGCCTCAGCGCTGCATCATGCTCAAAGATCGGCTCTGAAAGTGCTCCCAGTCCCAGCGGAGGTGATGCAGGACGGGATGTGGAGTTCTCAGCCTCACGTTCACTTCAAAGAAGCAGCTTAGGCTTAAGGACGTACGTCTGAGCTGCTCTGTGAGATGGAAATGGTGCAAATACACGGATCTCGCACATATTTGTTAGGACTTTTCAATGAAATAACTGAAATTACTTGAAAGACACAATGGTTTTTGTTTCTTTCAGTCTTTAGTTTGAGACTTCATTGTGTCCTGCACACAGTCAAGGTAGTTTTTATTGCTTTTTTAAATTGTAATTAGGGCCCGAGCACTTACAGTGCAAAGGCCCTATTGTATCTGTAGGAATTGTTCTCGTTCTTGTTCTCGTTCTCGTCAGGCCTGGCAAAAAATTTGATATTTAATGGTTTGCATTAATGGCCGTGGCCTAACGGCTCAACAGCGCCCCCTAGAAAACTTTGTGCCTCAAGCCCCACAATACGGTTTGACGTACATGCACGAAAATCGCTACACACCTGTATCATGTCGCAACTTAAAGAGAAGTCTCTTGGTGCCATGGCCGAAACCCAAAAGGAAGTCGGCCATTTTTAATTAATCGTTGAAATTATGACATTTATTCGGCCGTTAATGCGGCCCGAACCGTAACGTGCATCCAGGTGTGTTATACATCAAAATGTGCATCTCCATCCTGCGACGATGGGCATTACTTTTTACCGTGGGGACGATAGACGCCAAAAAGCGCGCCCCCCCTTCATCTGATTGGTCCACATTTGATAGTTCCTACTTTTTGCAATAACTTTTCAATGGTTTGACATAAATGCCGCTTTTGCACTAGGACTTACTTGGCCCGACTCGGCGCGGCGCGGCTTTACACGGCTCCACACGTGTGTTTTCGCACTGCCAGGGGAGAAGTGGGCGGGTTGTGGTGAAGCTGCTGTGACGTACTCGATTGCGCAACACCTTTGTTTGTGTCGGCGCAGATGAGAAATCAGCTGGAGCCGGGAGCGGCTGAGAAAAAAACAGCCCGTCTACATCGCTTTTTTAATTTTTTCTCGACAGCCACCAGGTTTATGAACATCTGCACCTCAGAGTTGGATCACCAAACAGACGTTTTTGCTGTATAATAAAATCGCCGCGAGTCCCCTCGTGCTGACTCCCGCTTCCTGATTCAAATGTCTGGCGGCCCCCCCCCCCCGACCAATCAGAGGCGTGGAGGGTGATGACGTCCCCGCCCCCCGACCAATCGGTGGCGCGGAGGGTGGTGACCTCAGAAATAGTCCCTGCTAGCCCGCTATAAAACCTCGCTGAAATGGTTACAGAAAAAGGTATCGGCTTGGAGCGGCTTTACCCGTCTCAGCCGTAATGCAAAAGCGCAAAACGGGTAGAACCGAGCTAAGGTGATACTAATGCAAAAGCGGCAAAAGACTCGTGGGTGGAGTCATCAGATTTAGTTGTGAGTCCTTGACTTTTATTGGTGAAAATTGCACGCGAGGGCCCGTTCATCGCTGCTTGCAGCTTTAATTGTAATTTATTTATTTCAAAAGAGGGACGGTGCACAATAAGACATTAATCTTGTACAAGAGAATATAAGTTGTGCCAGGTTGTAGCAGCTTGCTATTTTCCATCTGTATTCCCTCGGCAGGTTGATGGAATAGTACATAAAAATTAGTATAGAACAATAAGTAAAAGAGCAGAACAACGCAAAGAGACAATAGATTAAATAGATAAATAGAAACATGGAAGCAGATTCAACAGAGCATGGGATCTGTCAGATGTTGGCACCTAAGATTTAAAGCTAGGCTGCCCCCCCAACACACAACACACAACACACTTCATAAATGTACACACACTTGTCTTGACAGTAACCAACGCTTGGCAAGATGTGAGACGGTGTGGGGACTTCATCACCAGAAGAACAACTTCAAGCAAGCGTAGACCTCTTCTTCATGCTTTTAGCCTCAAATACAGTATGACAGCTGATTAGACCATTTAGACCGGGGGTCGGCAACCCGCGGCTCCAGAGCCGCATGCGGCTCTTTAGCGCCGCCCTAGTGGCTCCTGGAGCTTTTTCAAAAATGTTTGAAAATGGAAATCGATGGGGGAGGGAAATACATTTTTTGTTTTAATATGGTTTCTGACGGAGGAGAAACATGACAAAAACATTCTTAACGTTTTCCAATGCTGTAAAAATTTGTAGAATAAATATTACATTTCAACATTTCTGTTAACGAAGATTTGTACGGAAGAGTATTAGGGCCATGCAGGAGAAAAAATATTTGAGAGGGGAAGATTTTTTTTTATTGTGCACTTCGAGAAAAAAGTCGAAATTACAAAAAAAAAGTTGAAATGTCGCAAAAAAAGCCGAAATGTCGAGAAAAAAAGTTTAAATTTCGAGTAAAAAGTCGAAATGATGATAAAAAAGTTTAAATTTCAGGATTAATGTTGAAATACAATTTCGAGAAAACAATCGAAATTTCGAGAAAAAAAATCGAAATGTAGAGAAAAAAGTTTAAATGTCGACAATGTTCAAGTACGATTTCGAGAAAAAAGTCGAAATGTTGAAGAAAAAAGTCAAAATTTCGTGAATAAAGTTGAAATATTGAGAAAAAAGGCGAAATTTCAACTTTATTCTTGAAATTGTATTTCAACATTAATCTCGACATTTCGACTTTTTTCTTGAAGTGCAAAATAAAATAAAAAATCTTTCCCTCTATAATATTTTTTCTCCTGCATGCCCCTAAATACTCTTCCGTAGAGGATTCAACGTTTAATGGAGCGAATCAGTTGCATTCATTGCCTGAACGTTTGCTCTGTAGCGAGAAGTTGTCCGATAACAACAAGAGTCATGTGGAAAGACATTAGCTACATTTGCAGCTGAGAAGCCAGTTCTAACCAATACAGAAACATGCAGCATGTGTTGCCTTCATTCTAAGGCTTATACAAGACTTTTCATTTTTTGCGGCTCCAGACATATTTGTTTTTTGTGTTTTTGGTCCAATATGGCTCTTTCAACATTTTGGGTTGCCGACCCCTGATTTAGACCGTTGTGTCTTGAAAGACACAATGGTTTTTGTCTGTTACATCTCTCAGTTTTTAGTTTGAGACTTAGTTTTGTTCTGCACATAGTAAAGGTAGTTTTTATTGCTCTTTTAAATCACCGGAAGGACAACCAGCAAGGTTTTAGCCTCAAAGACAGTATGACAGCTGAGTAGACCACTTACGTTGGCCTGCACCGTGCACCCACCGAGCCCTGCAAGATGACTAGACAAGAAGGAGTCTCAGATACGGTTTGTTCCATTGTTTTTATTGTTTGCTCTCATTAAACATGAACAGCTGACTGATGCACCTGACGACTAAATCCTATAACTACGGCTGGCGGGGGGGGCTGCATGTTTGCACACGGAGATACTCGGCTACCACGACTACAGACAATGTTCACTACAGTCGAGCAGATTACGGAGGCTTCACTATTGCATGTGGAGGCTAGGACTGATGAAGACAGATTACACAGGATATTTGGCAAATGAGTTAGCAAGTTAACACGGCAGGTTTAAATGAGTCTTGTCCGGGTGGAGGTCGCGGCGGAGCTTCACTGGCGGGCGTAAATCCTCGTGCACACCACGTCATCGGCACCGAACGTCTGCAGGACACAAAAAAAGGGAGTTTTACATTTCAGTCAGCTGACGGATGAACTATGTGGAAGTGATTTACTTCAACAAGCATATGAGGCCACTTTAAAGTATTCTTTAAAGTCCTTGAAGACCATGGCCCCGTCCCAATTCTCCCCCTCGCCCTCGGTTTCTTCACTACCCCTAACTTTTGCGCGTTCCCGTGAGGGTAGTCGTGTCCCAATTCCTCTTTCCACCTAGGGGGAGTGGAGAAAACGAGGGCGAGTGGCTGAAAATAGTCCCTTCAAATCGAGGGATTTCAGATGCTGACTTCGCGAGCGAGGGGGTATAAAAATTTCCCAGAATGCTTTTCGTCGTCATTTGCGGACTGAATAAAAAAAAAAACAATGGCAGACATTTTCTTATTTTTTTGTGAATAAAATCAATATTTTGAGTTAGTTTCTGCATAAAAATGCGTTTTGATTACATTGAAAATATATATTTTACTTTCATAATATTCACTCAGTGAATGTACATAATCCCTTTTTTGTCCGTTGTTCGCGAAGACCGCCGTACGCCGTACCCTATATATTTTGACTTTTTTCTTGAAATTTCAACTTTTTTCTCGAAATTTTGACTTTTTTTCTCGACATTTTGACTTTTTTTCTCGAAATTTTGACTTTTTTCCTCAACATTTCAACTTTTTTCTCGACATTTCAACTTTTTTCTCGACATTTCAACTTTTTTCTCGACATTTTGACTTGTTGTTGTTGTTCCGTCCAGAGTTAGTTGTTAGTGGTTTCACGCATCGCTCCCGTCGTTACGTAACGACAGGAGCAGAATCTTATTGGCTCGTAGATCCACATCACACTGGACGGCTCATCCGCGGGGCTGTACAGACACTGCAGAATTTAGTTGCTTTCCACCTTCTCTGAGTTTACAGGCTGAGGGGAGACCACTTTATATATGTTAAAGCAAGAGAAAACCTGTTTTTCAGAATAGGTCCCCTTTAATCTCCACATTTTGACTTTTTTGCTCGAAATTTCGACTTTCTTTCTCGAAATTTCGACTTTTTTGCTCGACATTTCGTCTTTTTTTCTCGACATTTCAACTTTTTTTTTTTAAATTGTACTTCAACATTAATTTCGACATTTCGACTTTTTTTCTCGAAATTGCAACTTTTTTCTCGACATTTCGACTTTTTTTCCTCAAAATTTCAACTTTTTTCTCGACATTTTGACTTTTTTTCTTGACATTTTGACTTTTTTTCTCGAAATTTTGACTTTTTTTCCTCATCATTTCAACTTTTTTCTCGACATTTCAACTTTTTTCTCGACATTTTGACTTGTTGTTGTTGTTCCGGCCAGAGTTAGTTGTTAGTGGTTTCACGCATCGCTCCCGTCGTTACGTAACGATAGGAGCAGAATCTTATTGGCTCGTAGATCCACATCACACTGGACGGCTCATCCGGGCGGCTGTACAGACACTGCAGAACTTGGTTGCTTTCCTCCTTCTCTGAGTTTACAGGCTGAGGGGAGACCACTTTATATATGTTAAAGCAAGAAAAAATGTGTTTTTCATAATAGGTCCCCTTTAAGGAGACGCTGGGAAACACGCTCAGCTCAGCGGCCTGCTAGATGATGAAACCAGCGGAAACCTCTGACACACTGATCCATGCGCAGCGTCCACACCACAACGCCCTCAGAAGAGTTTTCAGACTAAACCAGCGACAGAGACCCTGCGGATCACTGCAACGCGCCCCAGTTACAGCGCTGCCAGTCTCAGTCAGACGCTTGCTTGATGATCTCTAATCCTCCTCCGTCTCAGGGGGGGGGCTCTGCGACTGTCGCCTCGCCTCGGGGTTGGGGAGCGTTTTTGGAAATGTTTCACGTCTCACAGAGGTTATCTGAGGGCAGAGCTGCCTCTTGCTTTCCAGAGACGTGTCAAAGGTTACAGGCTTTAATCAAACTTTATTTATCTAAGATAAGAACCATCGACTTTGAAAAGATGCTTTTTATTAGTCAGTATTCGGCATGTGTCTAAGCATCTGTTTCCTGCACAAACATCAACTTTATTGATAATTTTAAGTGTTTTTTTTAAGCTTATAGCAGTTTATATCACAGTTCAGAAAACCTTTCCTTTGACGGGTTCTCCCACTCCTGAAACCGACGCAGTCAAGCTCAACCAAACTACTTGGAGAGGATCAGGACTGTTTTTTTTTTTTTTTTTTTTTTTTTTCTCCTGAGATGCTTCCGACTGATGTCACACCCATGGTATTAGATATTATTGATAACAATGACGAGCTGTTGCTGTAATATTTAGCGCCTACAAATGATTTTATTCGCTTGTTTATGTTAGCACTTTGAGATTATTTCATGAAAAGTGCTTTACAAATAAAATGTATTATTATTATTATTATTATCATTATTACAAATGACGTAGAAACACATCCAAAAGCAAGTATTGATGTGTTTGCTTGATTTCATCTAAATAAAGAAAGACAGAACTGTTATAAACAGTAAAATCAGACTTCCCGAGTTGGAATTCCAACTTCAGGAGGCGTTTCAGCTGAAACTCCTGAACTCTGACCTCGGAGTAGAGATGAGACGAGAGATGAGACGGTACCAGAACGTCCCAGGTATCCGTCTCTCCCTGTATCCTCTCTCATCGTCTGACTGTCGGGGCGGGATCACCAGAGGTGGGTAGTAGCGAGTTACATTTACTCTGTTACATTTACTTAAGTAAGTTTTGGGGAATGTTGTACTTTTAGGAGTAGTTTTGAATCACTATACTTTTTACTTTTTACTTGAGTAGATTTGTGAAGAAGAAACTGTTCCTCTTCCTCCGCTACATTAGGCTACGTTGAGCTGTTACTTTTCTTTTATCCCTTTTATCCACGTACGCCTCAATCTCATGACATCACTGGGTGATTATTTGGGGAAAATGTTTGTTTTTGCATGTTTTGTCACATTTACAAACTCAAACACACACAGAGTTTCTATGAGTTCATGTTTGTTCTAGTTCTGGTTAAAAAAGAAAAGTACAAAGGCTTGAAATTTTGTGCTACTTGTGCTGAATTTATTTTTTTATTCTGTTATTATTTTATTATTTATTAAAGTACTTGAATTTACTTTAAGATAATTTTAATTTAAGCTATTTTTTTATTAATTTTAATTTCTTTTATTTTATTGATTTAATTTGCCTGAAGACGATTATTTTGTACTTTTGTATGTTTGAATAGTTGTGTTAAAAAAATAAATCAGACGTTACTCATCAGTTACTCGGTACTTGAGTAGTTTTTTCACCAAGTACTTTTTTACTTTTACTCAAGTAATTATTTGGATGACTACTTTTTACTTCTACTTGAGTCATATTATTCTGAAGTAACGGTACTTACTTTAGTACAATTTTTGGCTCCTCTACCCAGCTCTGGGGATCACCGAGGTCTTGCTCAGTCTTTGCTTTCTTCTGCACACTTTGTGGAGTTTATTTTTGTGTTTTTACGTCAAACCTTTACTTTGCTGGTGTGAAAGTCTCTACGCTGATTCTTGGTGGCGTGACGGATGCTTTTTTATTTAATTTAGGAAATTACTTATTTCTATTCTATAAAGTTTTCGTATCTCCAAAAAAACGGACCCTGTTTCTTGTTCATAGTGACGGTTAGGTGTTGGCGTGTTGGTTAGACTGAGGCTTATCATCAAAAATGTAAAAATGACTGCTTTCTTTAATCTGCACCTCCTTTTTTCCATCATCAGTTTTAGAAGCTGCATCATCACAAACATGGTAGCTTTTTCCCTTTTTTTTTGTATTTTTCAAACCGATTTAAAACACTTGTAACTGTGTAGCGGTCTGTCTGACGACTGTTCGACGCCGTGGCGATAACTAGGAATGGGTGATATTTTACCGTTCACGATAAACCGTCAAAAAAATTCCCCACGGTAAGAATTTGTATCTCACGGTAAAAACAATAAATTCCAGTTGATGACGTTTTTGTGTAAAACTGATTTATGGTTCTGTGTTAAATCCACGCACAACGTATGTGAAGGAAGGAAGGAAGGAAGGAAGGAAGGAAGGAAGGAAGGAAGGAAGGAAGGAAGGAAGGAAGGAAGGAAGGAAGGAAGGAAGGAAGGAAGGAAGGAAGGAAGGAAGGAAGGAAGGAAGGAAGGAAGGAAGGAAGGAAGGAAGGAAATAAATGAGAAAGAAGGAAGGAAGGAAGGAAGGAAGGAAGGAAGGAAGGAAGGAAGGAAGGAAGGAAGGAAGGAAGGAAGGAAGGAAGGAAGGAAGGAAGGAAGGAAGGAAGGAAGGAAGGAAGGAAGGAAATGAGCCAGAAAGGAAGGAAGGAAGGAAGGAAGGAAGGAAGGAAGGAAGGAAGGAAGGAAGGAAGGAAGGAAGGAAGGAAGGAAGGAAGGAAGGAAGGAAGGAAGGAAGGAAGGAAGGAAGGAAGGAAGGAAGGAAGGAAGGAAGGAAGGAAGGAAGGAAGGAAGGAAGGAAGGAAGGAAGGAAGGAAGGAAGGAAGGAAGGAAGGAAATGAGCCAGAAAGGAAGGAAGGAAGGAAATAAATGAGCCAGGAAGGAAGGAAGGAAGGAAGGAAGGAAGGAAGGAAGGAAGGATAAATTCCCGTTGATGAGGTTTTTGTGTAACAAACATGGCGGTTTGACAGTTTTGCAGTACAGGTGTAACTCATTTAATTGGTTTTTATCAATTCAATTTAATTGGTGTAGTTGGTGGTGTAGTGTTTTGGGGGCTCCAAAGACTGAATGTGGTGATAGATTTATAGTTAAAAAGGTGGAGTTGAATTGGTATTTTTTCTATGGTCATTTAATCGTTATCGGGATAAATGTCAGAAATTATCGTGATACATTTTCTAGTCCATACCGTCCATCCCTAGCGATAACGCTGCAGGGAGAAGTGACGTGAGAAGAGCTGGGAGACAGAAACCGCGAGCTGATGTCACAGCTCAGCTCCATCTCCCTCCGTCAGGGCAGATAGAGCTTCTCCCCCTCCGGGGCTGGAGTCACCGGAGGGCCGGTCAGCTTTTATCACCCACAGAGGAGGTCAGAGCCCTCTCAGCTCCTCAGTCTGCACTGGGAACAGCTCCGTGTGAAACTGGTGCATTAACGGCAGCCATTCCCCTTCTGTTTAATCAATACGAGCCTCGGGCCTGTGATATGAACAGAGCTGGTAGAGGAGCCAAAAACTGTACTCAAGTAAAAGTACTGTTACTTCAGAATAATATGACTCAAGTAGAAGTAAAAAGTAGTCATCCAAATAATTACTTGAGTAAAAGTAAAAAAGTACTTGGTGAAAAAACTACTCAAGTACTGAGTAACTGTTGAGTAACGTCTGAAGTACAAAATAATCATCTTCAGGCAAATTAAATCAATAAAATAAATAAAAAATTGCTAAATAAAATGAATCTTAAAGTAAATTCAAGTACTTTAATAAATAATAAAATAATAACAGAATAAAAAAAATTAATTAAGCACAAGTAGCACAAAATGTCAAGCCTTTGTACTTGTCTTTTTTAACCAGGCAGAACTAGAACATACGACGGAGTATTAGGGCCAAACTAAGACAAAAAAAATTGGAAATTACGAGAATAAAGTCGTAAAATTACGAGAATAAAGTCATAGCCTAAAGTTACGAGAATAAAGTCGTAATATTACGACTTTATTCTCGTAATTTTACGACTTTATTCTCGTAATTTTACGACTTTATTCTCGTAATATTATGACTTTATTCTCGTCATTTTACGACTTTATTCTCATAATATTACGACTTTATTCTCGTAATATTACGACTTTATTCTTGTAATTTTACGACTTTATTCTCGTAATTTCCCAATTTTTTTTGTCTTAGTTTGGCCCTAATACTCCGTCGTAAGACTTACCCATGATCTCATAGAAACTCTGTGTGTTTGAGTCTGTGTAAATGTGACAAAACATGCAAAAACAAACATTTTTCCCAAAGAATCACCCAGTGATGTCATGAGATTGACACGTACGCGGATAAAAGGGATAAAAGAAAAGTAACAGCTCAACGTAGCCTAATGTAGCGGAGTAAGAGGAACAGTTTCTCCTTCACAAATCTACTCAAGTAAAAGTAAAAAGTATAGTTATTCAAAACTACTACTAAAAGTACAACATTTCCCAAAACTTACTCAAGTAAATGTAACGGAGTAAATGTAACTCGTTACTAGGGATGGGCGGTATGGACTAAAAAATGTATCACAATAATTTCTGGCATTTATCCCGATAACGATAAAAATGACAATAAAGAAAAAACAATTCAACTCCACCTTTGTAACTATAAATCTATCACCACATTCAGTCTTTGGAGCCAAAACACTGCTCTAAAAGATACTAAATGCTACTAAACTACACCAATGGGAATTTATTCCCATTGATTTAATTTATTTATTTTCTTGCTCATATCTTTCTTTCTTTCTTTCTTTCTTTCTTTCTTTCTTTCTTTCTTTCTTTCTTTCTTTCTTTCTTTCTTTCTTTCTTTTCTTCTTTCTTTCCGGCTTCTTTCTTTCTTTCTTTCTTTCTTTCTTTCTTTCTTTCTTTCTTTCTTTCTTTCTTTCTTTCGTTATTTCTATCTTTCTTTCTTTCTTTCTTTCTTTCTTTCTTTCGTTATTTCTATCTTTCTTTCTTTCTTTCTTTCTTTCTTTCTTTTCTTCTTTCTTTCCGGCTTCTTTCTTTCTTTCTTTCTTTCTTTCTTTCTTTCTTTCTTTCTTTCTTTCTTTCTTTCTTTCTTTCGTTATTTCTATCTTTCTTTCTTTCTTTCTTTCTTTCTTTTCTTCTTTCTTTCCGGCTTCTTTCTTTCTTTCTTTCTTTCTTTCTTTCTTTCTTTCTTTCTTTCTTTCTTTCTTTCTTTCTTTCTTTCTTTCTTTCTTTCTTTCTTTCTTTTCTTCTTTCTTTCCGGCTTCTTCTTTCTTTCTTTCTTTCTTTCTTTCTTTCTTTCTTTCTTTCTTTCTTTCTTTCTTTCTGGCTCATTTCTTTCTTTCTTTCTGGCTCATTTCTTTCTTTCTTTCTTTCTTTCTTTCTTTCTTTCTTTCTTTCTTTCTTTCTTTCTTTCTTTCTTTCTTTCTTTCTTTCTTTCTTTCTTTCTTTCTTTCTTTCTTTCTTTCTTTCTTTCTTTCTGGCTCATTTCTTCCTTCCTTCCTTCCTTCCTTCCTTCCTTCCTTCCTTCCTTCCTTCCTTCCTTCCTTCCTTCCTTCCTTCCTTCACATACGTTGTGCATGGATTTAACACAGAACCATAAATCAGTTTTACACAAAAACGTCAACGGGAATTTATCATTTTTACCGCGAGATACAAATTCTTACCGTGGGGAATTGTTTTGACGGTTTATCGTGAACGGTAAAATATCACCCATTCCCACTCGGATATGGAGCCACCTCTGGATATGAAGCTACATAAACTCCCTGCGCCGGCTTGTACGGCATTATAACCTCCTCTGTTGTTGTTTCCAGCTCTCTCCTCGTCCACATTCATACGATAAAGACTTGGAAAAACAAAGGAGGCGAGCGTGGGAGCAGCGAGAGCCGAGCGGAGATCGCCGCAGAGCCCTGTGAGTTGTTTGTGTTGCGCCTTAGTGCTCAACGGCTCCCCCGAACACGGCTGGGGCTTTAGAGCCATTGACTCCTGCACATATTAATCTGACTAAATACAGGGGGCATTACAGCCATGTCAGCGTAGCAGCTGCTCTTGTTCTCCTTTCACGTCTCTCGGCGGGGTGGATGAAAGCTCGGCTCTCTCATTTCCTTAACGGCTGAGTCTCCCGGGCGACTTCATGCACTCCCTCCCTCGCTTCGTTAACCATTTCTCAAGCGGAGAAACACTGGCCGCTTTAAGCCCCGGCCTCCGTGAGAACGAGCCGGAGAACAGGCGAACTTTCATTTCATTTCATTTATTCCATTCATGGTATATATTCTTAATAATGTTGTACAAAATTCCATGAAGTACACATTATCACCATGAAAGAAAAGGAGCAGGAAGAAGAAAACTCATACCTTATACCTGCCCCTCTCTGTTACGTTGACTTACTGAACACCAATCTATCTACCGTATTTTCTGGACTATAAGCCGCTACTTTTTTCATAGGTTTTGAACCATGCGGCTTATACAAAGGTGCGGTTATTAACTTTCTCGACATTTTGACTTTCTTTTCTCGACATTTTGACTTTTTTCTCGACATTTTGACTTTTTTCTCAAATTTTCGACTTTTTTCTCGACATTTCGACTTTTTTTTCTCGACATTTCGACTTTTTTCTCAACATTTCGACTTTTTTCTCAACATTTCGACTTTTTTTCTCGACATTTTGACTTTTTTCACAAAATTTTGACTTTTTTTCTCGACATTTTCGACTTTTTTCACAAAATTTCGATAAATGCTCGTGGTGCTCTAACCAGAATTAGAATCAAAACTAAGACAAAATAAATGCAAAGAAGAATACGCTACTTCTTTAGCAGATAGAAGTAGGTAGAAGCAGATTTCAAACAGATAAATAGATAAATAAATACCGGTTATTTTCTCTTGGTTCTGTCCCGTTTTAATCAGCAAAGTTGCTGCCGTGTTAAAAGACACTGTTAGGAAAGGATCTATTTAGGTACAAACATGTACATCATTTACAGTTCAAAATCATTCTGTACATGTAGTAAATATCTAATCTGACAACATAAATATCTGCGGCTTGCATATCTTTTTTTAATTATTTTTTTAAAAATAGAGCGGACGCGGCTTGTATGCAGGTGCGGCTTATAGTCCAGAAAATACACATATTTATAACAAGAAAACAAACAAAAATACCACTCTTCTATCTATTTTTTTTCTTTCTCCTTCTTCTTTTTTGTAGGCACTTATCTTTTCTTTTTTAAACATTTTCTTAAGCTGATACAAACTTGTGCAACTTTTCAGTTCCTTGCGTTGTCCATGCCATAATTTTACACCTGTAACAGATTTGTTTTATGTTTAGCCTTGCAAAAGTATGTTTGAAATCAAGTTTAAGTCCGTTGTCTTAATCCTCCAATCTGAACACATTTTGTAACTGTTCTGGTAACAATCTATTTTGCTTTAAACATTATTTTTAAAGTTTGAAGTTCAACTATATCCACCATTTTCAACAAACCTGCCGAAATAAATAATCTGTTTGATGGTTCTCTGACCCTGTGAATGACTCTCACTGCTCTTTTCTGTAGCACAAACAGAGGAGAGATGTTACTTCCATAGGTATTACCTAAATAACTGAGCCTGAAGAGCCACCGCTGAGCTCACGCTCTCCCTGAATTACAGCGCTTTCTGGTGGATCATCTTTATTTTTTGTTTTTTCCTGACGGAGGATAATCTGTCACGATGCCGCCGTGACTCCCTGACGTTGTTCTCACCAGTGTGAGCTCGTCCCCATTCAGCTCCCGGGTCCAGTAGGTCTTGGGGCCGTCCCCGTCCACCAGAGTCTGCTTGCAGTGCATCTTGTTCTCCGTCTCCCAGGTGGCCAGGCTCTGCAGGGGGGACGGACAAAAGACGGGACAGGCAGTATGACTGATGTCTCCAAGCCACAGTGTTAGTGTAAAGGCTGATTAACCATGCACAAACCATCATTATCATCAGGACCAGCACACTTCGCATGTGGCCGAGCGCTTCAAACATCAACTCTTAGGTCGTTGCACTTTTTTTTTTAATCAAAGTCTTTTTATTAAAGGTTTTGCATATCACACAGAAAAAAGACAAAACAAGTAGAACACGAAACCCACTACCCACCCCAGCCCACCAGACCTAAACCTCTCAAGAGTAAGTGTTTCCTGAGAGGAGAAACAATTGGACAGTGCAACAGTATACAGATTAGGGATGGGCGGTATGGACTACAAAATGTATCACGATAATTTCTGGCATTTATCCCGATAATGATAAAAATGACAATAAAAAAAAATACCAATTCAACTCCATCTTTTTAACTATAAATCTATCTCGCTCTCAGATCCGCCATGTTTGTTACACAAAAACGTCATCAGTGGGAATTTATCCTTTTTTCTTTCT
This sequence comes from Cololabis saira, assembly GCF_033807715.1. Taxonomy (NCBI): domain Eukaryota; kingdom Metazoa; phylum Chordata; class Actinopteri; order Beloniformes; family Belonidae; genus Cololabis; species Cololabis saira. Next base: position 6,387,554 of record NC_084591.1, read on the forward strand.
TTCTTTCTTTCTTTCTTTCTTTCTTTCTTTCTTTCTTTCTTTCTTTCTTTCTTTCTTTCTTTCTTTCTTTCTTTCTTTCTTTCTTTCTTTCTTTCTTTCTTTCTTTCTTTCTTTCTTTCTTTCTTTTTTTCAGGCTAATATCTTTCTTTCTTTCTTTCAGGCTCATTTCTTTCTTTCTTTCTTTCTTTCTTTCTTTCTTTCTTTCTTTCTTTCTTTCTTTCTTTCTTTCTTTCATTCTTTCTTTCTGGCTCATTTCCTTCCTTCCTCCTGCTCTCTCCTTCCTTCTTCCCTTCCTCTTTTCTCCCTTCCTTCCTCCTTTCCTTGTATTCTCCCTTCCTTCTCCCCATTCCTTCCTTCCTTCTTTTTTTTCCTTCCTTCCTTCCTTCCTTCCTTCCTTCCTTCCTTCCTTCCTTCCTTCCTTCCTTCCTTCCTTCCTTCCTGTACGTTGTGCGTGGATTTAACGCAGAACCATAATTCAGGATTTACACAAAAACGTCATAAACGGGAATGTATCGTTTTTACTGCGAGATGACAAATTCTTACCGTGAGGAATTGTTTTGACGGTTTATCGTGAACGGTATAATATCGCCCATTCCTAATACAGATACATGCACATTTAGATAAATAATGCTACATATTATGGGGTTACATTCCTTGATTCCATATTTTTAACAAATGTCATGAAAGGCTGCCAAATTGCATCGAACTTCGAGAGAGATCCTTGAAGAGAGTATCTTATCTTCTCTAACTTGAGATGTTGCATTACCTACTTGATCCACTGGGAATGTGTAGGGGGGAGAGGATCTATCCACTTGAAGAGTACAAGTCGCTGGCCAACAAAGTGCAAAAAGCCAGCATGTTGCACCCATAGGTGTCCAGATGTACATCATCTGGTGTAACACCAAAAATGGCAATGAAAGGGGATGGATGGATCGCCTCTTTAAGCACCTTAGAAAAGGTATCAAAAATAGACTTCCAGAATGTATATAAACTTGGACATGTCCAGAACATGTGAAACAGGCTAGTGGGGGCTAGCAGGGGCTAGGGGGGGCTAGCGGGGGCTAGCGGGGGCTAGCAGGGGCTAGGGGGGGCTAGCGTGGGCTAGTTTACATCTATCGCATGTAGGGTCCAGCTCTGGTCTAATTTTGGACAGCTTAACCTTTGACCAATGGAGTCGGTGTATTATCTTAAATTGTACGACAGTATGCCGTTGACAAATGGATGATGAATAAATCCTTCTAATAATCTTCTGCCAAACTGCACCTGGAATTTCTTCACTTAGATCCTCTTCCCATTTACTCTTAAGGTTATCCAAAGCTGCCATGTTATGGTGATTGAGAAGATGATAGATCTTACCTATAGCCTGTTTTAAATTTGTCCTAAATTTGAAAATAGTATCTACCAAGGAATCGGGAGGGTATAGAGGAAAACAGTCAGAATGTGAAGTTATAAAATTGCGCAGTTGGAAATATCTAAAGGAGTGGGAAGGTCGTTGCACTTTTGATCAAAGATGCCTAATTGATGTATAGATTGGGAACCAGATCAATAAGCGTGCTCTAGAGCAGTGGTTCTCAACCTTTTTGGGGTCTGCAAATCTTTGGTTGCATTTTTGGAGAACTGAAGGTCACTGAAACGCTAGGGGGGGGTCATAATTTGAAAAGGATGCAGATCGTGTTAAAATTGTAATAACAGTGTCATGCAGTCACTTCAACAATGCATATGGGTGCAACATTTCTTATTAAAATATAATGAATGATGATTGTGAAAGAGTAAAAGAAGGTTATCTAGTTTAGGTAGATAAAGGTCTCGGCCACGTTTTTTTTTTTCATATTAAGATTTTATTAGTTTTCAACATCATCATAAACAAAGAGGACTGGCAGATCCACAACACAATATACATCACACACACACACACACACACACACACACACACACACACACACACACACACACACACACAATTAGGGGAAAAAGAATTGAAATAAATAATTTTAAAAAAGTAAATAAATAAATGAACACAAAAAAGGGAGGGGGGGTACAGTGCAGTGATGTAATACGCTTTCTTTGATTGATTCTTTGAATTTAACAAGGTTCTATTACACAACACCGCATGCAGGAGCAAGGTAGGAGACAACAATTAGGCCTTTAGAATCCCTGTACAAACAGGCCCTGGAAATCTTTGACAAAAAGCCACTTAGGTACCACCACTGTGACATATTACAACAGCACAATCTACTAACTTTAGAAAATTTAAGAATATTTTCAAATCTATGTACAGTTTACAAAATCCTAAAAGGCTTGGCCCCACCTGTCTGAGCGAGTTTGTCTGTTACCGTGGCGACACCTGTAAGGTAGAAGGCATTCGGACAGGCAGCCTCCTCTGTTAAAGCTGTCACACAATGGAACAGAATCCCAGACAACATCAAAACCTGTGACTTGCTCGGTGCCTTTAAAGCTAATATAAAAAATCATTTAAAACTCTCACAACAATGCACCCACTAACTTGCTAGTGAACAACATTAGCTTTTCCTCCAGTCACTTTCATGGGGCTGAAAAGGTGTGTGTGTGTGTGTGTGTGTGTGTATGACTGTAGTGCTGTATGCTGTGCATGCTGCACTACCCTCTAATCATTTTATCTGCGCTGTATTTATTTGTACCAAGGGACTGCAGATGCAAATTAGCCTAAGGCTAACTCTGGTGCAATGCATCAAATGTTTACATTTATGTTTTTAATTGCACATGGTCCCTCTCAAATAAAATTTAAGTAAGTAAGTAAGAGAGGTTGTCAGGTTGTCAAGATCATATTGGTGTAATGCTGTTTCTGTCCATAAATGTCCGTACAATGTCCCAGTGTCCTTGAATGCCTTTGTCAAAGTCTAAGAGCAGATTGGTGGCACGTTTCATGCTTAAAGTATCCAAGTAGTCTTTAAGACATTTAGATAGAGCAAAGCACCGGTCACATTTGAGTAAAATAATAATCTATTTCTATAAATGTCCGATGATCTTTTTAAAAACTATCTAAAAACTATCTATTTTATTACCAGGGACCCCTTGCAATTGCACCCTGGACCACTAGGGGTCCACGGACCCCGGTTGAGAATCACTGCATAACTAGAGCAGTGCTCTAGTTATGCACTACTTATACTACACAGTACCTGTACAAAGACAGGTCAGTAAACACGTGAAACCCTGTGAAAAGATCTCTTTAATCTCCGACAGGCCCGGTTCTACGAGGGTGCATAAGCATTGCACCCTCAGTTTATGTGTTTGCATGCTCAGTTGAAAAGACGAAAAGAAAACTGACAAATGCGCGCGTGTTGAAAGCCAGATTTATGGTTCCGCATTAAATCGACGGCGTAGCCTATTGCGTAGGGTACGCGGCGACGCGCACCGTACATTCGCAGCCCCGCGTGCCCTACGCCGTAAACTCTGCGTTGGTGCAACGCGGACCATAAATCAGCCTTCAGTCCTTTATTTTCTGTAATGCGATTAAAAAAAACAAAAATGTCATACATTCTGGATTCATTACAAATCAACTGAAATATTGCAAGCCTTTTATTATTTTAATATTGCTGATTATGGCTTACATTTTAAGATTAAGATTCCCAGAATATTGTAATTCTTTGAGATAGGATATTTGAGTTTTCTTAAGCTGTAAGCTATCACAATATTCTAATTTTCTGAGACAGTCCTGTATATTTATGGTTATATTTATTTTTGTTGCTATGTTTTATTTTCTGTTGCTAGATTGTCTGATGGGTGGGGTAGTCCAGACTAAATGTAGCATTTTCTTTGTTCTGCAGCAATATTGCTGCAATAAAGCATTTGAAATACACTTTAAATATTCTTGTTTTGCTAGTATCATTCTGCTTGAATAACGTGCCAGGCATGTGCACCCCCTCTGATCTGAGATGCAGCCCTAGTCATCATTTTCTAGAACCGGCCCTGATCACCGAGCTCGTTGAGATCGTCCATCGAAGTGCTCGATACATTCCTGTTATACTAAAAACTTCACAGCCATGGTTAGATTTTCAAAAGAGGAAAAGTACTTTATGCTCAGCTAACTCCCCTGATCACCGACAGATCTCCTTCATTTCAGACAGACAGGAAACAAAAAAGAGAGAGTTTAGTGCAGCGTCAACATGTGACCAACAGCTAGTCTCGCTAGGCGTCTCGTTCCTATTTACTGAGCTTGACTTGTCCTCCGGACTCTGGTTATGTTGTTTCTCTTAACCAGAGACATCAGCACATCACACCGCTGAAGTTTGATCCTTCTTTCGATCTTCATCAGCGCCTCCCGAGCTCAGGGACGATCAAACCCGCCGTTATTGGCAGGGCCCTCTTTGAAACTCTGTGATATCTCTCCAGTATCGTCTGGCCGGCGGGCGTAGTTGCAGCATGACTTGCAGACAACTTTGTTTGATGGTTTTTCTCCATTTTGAAGGGTTTGTTTCCAGCTGAAGCCGCGGCTTCAGAGACAGTTGTTAATCACGATATCAAAAAAGACTTGAGAGCGGCCATCGTCGGGTTTTTCTGCAGCTTTCTCTGGGACTAGTTTTATTATTTCCTTTCTGTTTTTCCCTTGTGTAACCAGACAAACAGACAGTTAGCTGCAGCTATGTTTTAGGATGGATTTTCTTGTTTGTTAATTCATCCAAAGTGCTCATACAAACCCACGGTTTCTTTCATAAATACATCAAGAGCCTGTATTCTCTTTGGGCTCGTCTCGGCCTCTTAACGCTTTTCAGATGCAAACATCTTCAAAAACTGGGAGGAAATCTCCTTTCCTGCTCAGTTAAAGGTTTTAAAGATGGATTTTCCTTCAGAGACCCAAAGCATGGGTCTCTGTTCCAGCGTAGCAGGTTGTAACAGAGGCGTAACAGGGGTGAGATGAGCGCTGTGTGAACTGGCAATGCAGACCGAGGAAGCGGGGGAAATCGGGGCGTCACAGGGATGATCAGAGACGACCGTACAAGCCTTCTGATAGCCAAATGAAGCCTGCCGCCAGAATGCAAAGCCCCATAACAACCAAGCTAAACTAGTTTGCCCTCAGGGGTTGGAGAAAGAGACTGGGCAGGAGTGTCAGTATTACGAACGTTATCCGTCAACACGGAGTACGAGCAACTCTGAGAACCTCGTTGACATGTTTAAGGATCTACCAGAGCCTTTCAATTACTAAAACTGTCACCACTGACAGCAATGGGGACATATTGTGCATGTTCTACGGGAGTGACCACCTAGAAATGTTCTTCTGTATTGGCATTTGTTCAGCATCAATGGAATAAAGATATCAGTGACCAGAGAAAATAGGGAGCTGTTGCTGGACTGGATATTGTGCCTCCCTGGGAATAAAAGAATAAAGATCTCCAGTCCATCATTGTACCTTCTGATCTTTGTGGGAAAGTAACTAAAAACATTGAACTAGTAAAACCTTGTCCCTTTTTCTGAAGCACCAAAGTTTTGAGTCTGACGTTACAGACCCAGATCAGAGTGAAATCATCTGGCTTTCCCATCTTCATTTCCACCTAATTTCATATTCTGTTGCATGTGCTGTAACTTTAAATTGGTTTGTGTAACTCAGATTTTAAAAGAGACACATCCATTAGAAGAAAGGAGTGGCGTAATAGCTGACGCCACCCCCTAAAAACTATTGTTTAAAAGTTAACTTATAAACTTAAACTTAAACTTTATTTATTTGTATAGCACCAACTCATGCAGCGTAAGTGCAACTCATGGTGCTTTACATAAAAAAATAAAATAACAATCAAAAGTACAATTTAAAACATCCCATACGACCCCACCCCCCACCCCCCACACATACACACACCCTCACTCACACTCATACACATGTGCATACACTCACACGCCCACACACACACACACACACACACACACACACACACACACACACACACACACACACACACACACACACACACACAGTAAGTGGACTGGTGACATGGCTTAGCACTAACGATCCAGGTGAGGAAAACACTACCTATGGGTGGCCGTCCACACCGAGAGGCTCCACCGGCCACGACCACAAGGAGCATCGCCACAGAGACCCCCCCAACCCGGACAGACCAGGACAGACCCCACACAGAAGGTGGAGTCCCACCCCCAGCTACCCAGGCCTGAGGGATCCCCATGACGACACCCCCATGGGCGGAGCAGGCACACCTCCCAGTGTGGACGACCCCCCTGAGGAAACACTGGAGCTAAAAACTAAAAGATTAAAAGAAAGTAAAAAATGCCTAAAAGTGTAAAATTTTAGAGAAATCTATACAAAACTTAAGATGAATAATAAATAACATAAAGTAAAAAGTCACTAAAATGGATTAAAGGTTTAAAGATAATAAAAAAGATTAAAAAAATAAATAAATAAAAAAAAAAGTAAATACAATAGATACAATAAATAGCTGAAAAGACTAGATAAATGAGATCAGATAAAAGCCAAACTAAAAAGGTGTGTCTTGAGCCTCCTTTTAAAAATATCAACGTTCTCTGCGGTCCTGAGGTTCTCTGGCAGGCTGTTCCATAAAGAGGGTCATAATGGCTGAATGCAGCCTCACCGTGGGTTTTAGTCCCGGTTCGAGGAATGGTTAAAAGGCCGGTGCCAGAGGACCTCAGGGTCCGCGAGGGTTGATACGGTAAAAGCAGGTCAGATAAATAAGATGGCCCAAGACCGTTAAGACATTTAAAAACCAGTAAAAGAACCTTAAAATCGATCCTGAAGCGGACGGGGAGCCAATGCAGCGATTTTAAAACAGGTGTAATGTGCTCCCGCCCTCTGGTCCTCGTCAGCACGCGAGCGGCTGAATTCTGTAATAGTTGTAGATTATCCCATTCGGTCCGAATGATACGGATTGGTCCAGGTCCAGGAAGGGAAAGAACCAATCAGATGTCTTCATTTTAAACCACGTCCCCCCGCCCTGTCCCATGCGCGCACTCGCTTCCAGCAGCCCGACGTGTTCACTTCCACGGGTCCTCCTGGGCTCACAGTGTCCCAGTGTAACCCCCTCCCTCCCTCCCTTCTGCCACGGACCCCAGTATATAGTTATTATATATATTAAGTTATTTCCAGAGCAGCTCGGTCCCCGCTGTGTGTAACCGGGGAGCGGGAGCCGTTAGTCCGCTGCAAAGGCTGCTGGGCAGAGAGGAGCAGCAGCAGCAGCAGCAGCAGCAGCCCGGGGGGACACGTGAACAGCCGCAGCCGTGAAAAGCCGCAGGAGCTCCGGCTCGGAAGCTGTATGGGGTCCGTGGGGATATAGGCGTCTCACGGCGAGAGCGGAGAGCGCCGGTGAACGGCAGCGCGCTGCGGTGCCGTGCGGGCTGTGTTGCCGCAGCTACGCCGTAGGCTACGGCGTAGACGCCGTAGGGTACGGCGTAGCTGCGGCTTTAGAGCCTGCAGCGCACCGCAGCGCTGCCGTGCCGTTCACCGACGCTCTCCGGGATGGAGACGCCGGTGGGCACGTTTGGGTGGGCACAGCCCCCCCCTGCCCCCCCTAAAACCAACCTCGCTTACAGGTGAATGAGACATGGGGCAGTTTTGCTGTAAATGTGCTGTCCAAAATGTTTAATAATCGTATGCGCGTTCGTGTTTGTGGGGGCGAGGCTTTGGACGGAGCGCTCGTGGGTGGGGGCGGGGGGGGCGGGGCTTAGAGGAAGCGCCACTTTCAAATCTTGCTAGCTCTAGGAAGACTGCATAGAATAACTTTAAGACCTGGGAAAATTGGGCAAAACCTATGGGAAAAGGGGGAAGTTTCATCCCGTTTAAGGACTTGCAAGTGATGGTTAGTGACATCGTGTGGTGAAGTTGCAAATTTCAGCCAAATTTTCGTGGACAGCGACGGCACAGACGTTACGCTACACTCTATCATCGCATGGGTTTAGATTTGGATTGTGTTTGATTGTATTATATTTTCATTATTAGCATCGTATTTTCAATCCTTCTTGACTTCTATCAGAAGTGAAAACATCGTGTGATGACAGCGGCTCAGTTCAGAACCCTCGACAAGCGGGATCATCCATTTCCGGTTGTTCCTCTTTCCTGTTTTGTTCTTTCTTCATCACAGATTAGCGCCACCTGCAGTTATAGGGAAGTATTACACCCCACGCAGAACGTACGCTCCAGTTGGCGTCTGTGGCAGAGTGGAGGAGCTGCAGCCACTCAGGCTGACGGTACACAGGTGTGGCCCGTCAGCCTCTCCACCCTGCCAGCCTTATAAGAGGAGAAGCTGCTGCTGAGACGGGTGGTCAGACTGAAGCTGAAGCTGCTGGAGCTGGAAGCACGTGGCTTGGGTGATTTTGCTGAATAAAAGGGTTCTGCACTAAACTCCGTGTCCTCTCTATCCCGTCGGTCGGGCCCCGTGGCACTCACACTGCTACACTGGCACCCAACGTGGGGCCCGACGGGATGGACACACCAGCTCCAGACCAGGGCTGCGCCGTGGAGGAGGCGGTCCTGGAGGCGGACCAGCAGCCGGCGCGGGTCCGCATCACGGAGGAGGGGGTGGTCCTGGACGCACTGTCTGACCCGAGGCCACAATGGGCCCGGTCCCAAGAGCGGCTTTTTCGGCGGTCGGCCCGTCGCCGAGGACGGCCGCCCGACCGTTCCCCCTGGTCGGCCCGTCGCCGAGGGCGACCTCCCGATGGGGCTCGGCGGCCGTCTGAACCAGGAAGGCCCGGGGGCGCAGACGGCTTCCTCTCCCGCTCCGAGGTGGGCTGGGGGGATTTAGCTCAGCCGGACGGACCCCGGCGCGAGTTTGGCGTTGGGGGTGTGTTAGAGTGGAGGAGCTGCAGCCACTCAGGCTGACGGGACACAGGTGTGGCTGCTGAGACGGGTGGTCAGACGGAAGCTGAAGCTGCTGGAGCTGGAAGCACGTGGCTTGGGTGATTTTGCTGAATAAAAGGGTTCCGTGGCACTCACACTGCTACAGCGTCGGTGTTGGTGTGTTCGGAAGTATTTTTTTGACCAACTTGGGAAGATGGTAGCCGACTCGGCCTTCGGGTTGGTCTATCCCAGCAGTGCATTGGTGACTTTCAGGAAAATAAATGAAAAAAATATATATATTGTAAAATAATATGTTATAAGAATTAATTGTAAATAAAGTGGGGAGGACAAAACCAATAACCTTTCATTCCTGAAGCTCTCAGAGAGCATTAAAATCAGCCCAAAAACAAGCGGTTCTGCCAGGTGCTCAGCTTGTGTTGCCCTTAGCTGCAGGCCTGTTCCCGCCTCTCTGTGCTAAACGACACACTGTCAGAAGCTAAAGACATTACAACTAGGGCTGGGGATCGATTCAAATGTCAAGAATCAATTCGATTCCGATTCTTAAGATTCAGAATCGATTATCAAGATTTGATTCGATCCGATTCGATTCCGATACTGATTTGGGTTAGTGTTATTAAAACTGTTTTTTGAGCTGTTGCATTAATTATATGACTGTAGTTATGCAAAATATTACTACTACTACTAAATATTACTACTAGTATTATATTGAGATTAAACAGCAAGTATTGCAGCTAATGATGCTGTAAGGACCAATCAGCTCCCAGAATGCTGATAGAAATGCTTTCAGAAACATCATGTGGGTCAGAATTACCAAACAGATCCAGGGAGGAAACAGAGACGGATGAAATCAGTTTTATTTTTTCCCACATTCCGTTTTTATTTGTTCCATTTTCGGTCTATTTTGGTTTTTCATTTTTGAGCATTTGGTTTTTATCATTTTTTGCAAATGTAACCCCAAGACAGTATATAAAGTAATGAAATATAGACAATTCATGCAATTATAACCTAACACTTTAATGTTTTCATACCTTTAAACATATTTAAAGGCAAAAACATGGCACCAGTTATTCTCGTGTCCAACAAGACATTCCTTTTTTGGGGATAAACAAAAAAATAACCAAAAGTTGTAATGTAATGATGACAAAAAAGAATACATAAATAAATAAAATAAAAAAAAAATAAAAATAAAAAAATATATTTTTTTTTTAAATCGATCTTTAGACATGAATCGATTTTTAGGAATTAATATGAGAATCGATTTAGGGAAATCGATTTTTTCAACACAGGCCTAATTACATCGGATTTAAAGCTGCGTTGTCCTAAAAATGAACCCCACCTTTATCCATTCATCCCAAATTTCTACAAGGCTGCTGAACCTCTCCAAAAATCACGGATGACCTGAGACGATGCAATCGGTCGAAAATTGCACCAATACATTATTCAGGACTTCATTGAGTGTTACATTTGTGCCATTCACACTACGAGCCTGCTCTCTGGTCCTCTCTGTGTAGCCCCGTTGCTAAAAGTCTGTCGCCATAGCAACCAGACGGGATAGTCTTGTGCCCCGGAGGTGAGTTGCGTCGGTCTGACATGAGATTTGAAAGTAATGTATTCAGATGAAAAATGGGCTTCCCAGATGGTGAACTTAGCCACTTTAGTCTGAGCCCCCCCCGCCCGTCACAGCAGGTGCATTCACTGCCTCATTAGGGTTTCCGTTCTCTCCCTTCTCTTCTGCCGAAGCCCAGCTGGTCGTCTCTCCGTCGCCTCCGGGGCAGAGGGGAAACGCCTCGTCACCTCATCGCCTTGGAAGTGAGAAGTCGCCACCTGATCCCACTGCCCTCGCTCCGATTAACTGGAGCTTTTTAACTTTGTAGCGGCGTTAATCAGCCCTCCGCTCCACGCCAGCCACAGATCAGCATGTAATCCACTTAACCGTGGGTGCAGCTGAACGCGGCCAAAACCAACTTTGGCCTCGTCTGCCAAACCTCCTCCACCCGAGAATTTGCCAACACTCCACAGAAATGTCCCCCCCCCGCCCGCCCGCCCGCCCTGGCCCGGGCCGGCACATGTGCTGGTGTCAGCGGGCGCCGCCGCCTGCAGGTCCAGCCTCCGTCTGGCAGGGAACGGCTACACAAACACGACCCACAACCCGTCAGGGTTTGTTTTCCTCACATGGAATACGATATAAAGCACTGGAGAGTCTACGAAACCAACGATGGCAGGAAACGTTGAGGCTGCGGTTTAAAAATTATGTTTATGAATGATGTTTAAGTCTCTAGCAATGTGATCCATTCTGCCAGACCAAGACTACAACTGATAATGAATCATCCATCCATCATCCACCCATCCATCCATCCATCCATCCATCCATCCATCCATCCATCTGTCTATCCATCCATCCATCGTCCATCCATCCATCAATCCATCCGTCCGTCCGTCCGTCCGTCCGTCCGTCCATCCATCCATCCATCCATCTGTCCATCCATCCATCCATCGTCCATCCATCCATCAATCCATCCGTCCGTCCGTCCGTCCATCCATCCATCCATCCATCTGTCCATCCATCCATCCATCCATCGTCCATCCATCAATCCATCCGTCCGTCCGTCCGTCCATCCATCCATCCATCCATCCATCCATCCATCCATCCATCCATCCATCCATCCATCCATCCATCCATCCATCCATCCATCAATCCGTCCGTCCGTCCGTCCGTCCGTCCGTCCGTCCGTCCATCCGTCCATCCATCCATCTGTCCATCCATCCATCCATCCATCCATCCATCTGTCCATCCATCTGTCCATCCATCCATCCGTCCGTCCGTCCGTCCATCCATCCATCCATCCATCCATCCATCTGTCCATCCATCTGTCCATCCATCAATCCATCCGTCCGTCCGTCCATCCATCCATCCATCCATCCATCTGTCCATCCATCCATCCGTCCGTCCGTCCGTCCATCCATCCATCCATCCATCTGTCCATCCATCCATCCATCCATCCATCCATCCATCCATCCATCCATCCATTCTTCAAGCATCAATGCATCCATCCGTCCATCCATCCATCCATCCATCCATCCATCCATCTGTCCATCCATCCATCCGTCCGTCCGTCCGTCCGTCCGTCCATCCATCCATCCATTCTTCAAGCATCAATGCATCCATCCGTCCATCCATCCATCCATCCATCCATCCATCCATCCATCCATCCATCCATCTGTCCATCCATCCATCCATCGTCCATCCATCAATCCATCCGTCCGTCCGTCCGTCCATCCATCCATCCATCCATCCATCCATCCATCCATCCATCCATCCATCCATCCATCCATCCATCTGTCCATCCATCTGTCCATCCATCCATCCATCCATCCATCCATCCATCCATCCATCCATCCATCCATCCATCCATCCATCCATCCATTCTTCAAGCATCAATGCATCCATCCGTCCGTCCGTCCGTCCGTCCGTCCGTCCGTTCATCCATCCATCCATCCATCCATCCATCCGTACCGTGACGGTGGTTTGATCCCGACACCGGTACACTTCAGTTTAAGTTTATTTTCCATTAATGGAAACACAAATAGTTGTGTTGCAAACTTTATTGCGCTGTTTTGTTCTCTTGGCTTTTGAAACTAATTAGCAACGTCGTGGAGTCAAAACTCCACCCAGATTCTTCAAACAACACCAAACATAACAGATTTGTGCATTTCACACACAAAAAATGATGTTTCATGTTTAAACCACAGTTGAACATAAAAGTGGATTAGTTGGTCAGAGGAATTTTAATTCGTTTTTTATTACCCTATGTTTTGTTTCATTTTTTTTCTTCTGTTTAATGTACGCTTCCCTCACATTTCCTGTCAGCGTATATATCTATCCCAGGTGTCTCTGAACGCAGAGATGTAATTGATCTTTTTAGTGTCATCTGTGAATGAAACATTACATACTTTGGAGAACAATATCTTAAACCATTTCACTGATTTTCTCATGCTTTTATTGATAAGGAGGGACTCTTATTTGAGTATTTGAGTCGTATTTGATCCTCCAAGACTCAGCCTCTCATGGATAACTTATTATTTTTACAGAATATTAATTGTAATTGAAATTAAAGCAAGAATTTAACCTTTTACCTTTTACCAGCTTGCCAGCTCTGCATTTCCCCAACTTTTGGGGTGGAAATGCATGACTGAGATGCAACAATTGACGAATATTAACAAATGAAATGAGGCTGAAGAAAAAAACAATGGCATACTTGAAATCTTGACATCTGCAAAGAAATGACACTGTAATCCCACATTTTCTGATATGGAGATTTTTCATCTGTGACTTTTAGTTAGTCGCCATACAGCAAGACTCTTATATAAGGTCCTATAAAATTCATACAACTGATTTTATTTTCTCTTAGTTTCATCGTTACCACGGCAAATACAAATCTAGTTTGAACTCGTCTCGATCACATGAGGACGTTTAACCCCCAGATTCATGAATGGGTCAGAGAATCCTGCCAAGTCTTCACTTCCTATCACTGTCAGTTACATAAGAGCTCTGCAGCAGCGTGCACATACAGGTGTCAGGGCGTTTGCTGCAGGAACAAGTTTCCTCCTCCGTGCAGTAGAAGGCGTTTCACACTTACAACCCGGCCGTTTTTATTTCTTACACAAATTAAAAACAGCTTGGCGCTGGCGAGGCCACCGTGATTTGTTTTCAGTCGGAGGTCATCGGGTTCAAGATCTGCCTCGTCCAATTCATCAAGCTGTGCAGTCTTCATGTTTAAGCCAGGGGCGGTGTAATTGTCTCAGCGCTTAGATCATATCAGGGGATGTTTCTAAGTAACCGCTTTACTCATATAGCATGACACAGACCATATCTGTTCTATCAGGGTTTGGACACGCTCTGCCTGTTTTACAATTAAATGACTGTATCTTTAAAAGGCAGATTAGGTGAACTCTGGACAACTGCAGATTTATAAATCCCTCATTTTGCTTCCAAAGTATAAAAAAGGACATTTCACTCATTTCACGCCCCTGTGTTGCAGCTTTGTACGAAGCCCCCCAATCCCCCCGGGGCCAGAGGAGCTGCAGAGAGAAACTGTTATCCAGGTCAAGCTGCTCTTAATGTTTCTCCTCAGACGTGGAGATGATACCAGTTAGCAGCGCTGCACGCAAAATGATAATTTTTCATTAAAGCCTCAGGAGGACAAACAGAGGAGGACCTCGGAGGACCCAGATACAGATAAATGACAGTAATCTGAGCCGTGTCGGCGGTTTAAAGGATTCGCTGAAGCAAATGAGCTGCATTCGTTTAAAATGAGGCTCTGCTTAGAGGCAGATTTGTTGACTTTCACATGGGACGGATGTTGAGAAGATTAGTGGACGACCTGCTCTCTCACCTGAGTCACAGCTACCCCGTCATTATCAACGTACAGTTGCAAGAAAAAGTTACACCTTACCATAGGCTGCTTTTCTATGTTTATTTGCAATAAAATGTGATTATGGTCTTCATTTAAGCAACAACATAACATATACAATATATATACATACATACATTTTTATATATATTTATATATATATATACATTTATATATATATATTTTATATATATTTATATATATTTTTATATATTTATATATATTTATATTTATA